>NW_026561354.1:0-76708 GCF_028858705.1 Grus americana | reverse complement strand
GCATTACAGAGACGTGGTGGGATAGCTCCTATGACTGGAGTGTTGGGATGGAAGGATACAGGCTTTTTAGGAAGGACAGGCAGGGCAGGTGAGGAGGGGTGTCGCCCTCTATGTCAATGACCAGATGGAGTGCCTGCAGCTCCACCTGGGGATGGACGAGGAGCCGACAAAGAGATTATGGGTCAGGATTAAAGGGAGCGCTGGGGCAGGGGACATCATAGCGGGAGTCTGCTACAGCCAGCCTGACCAGGGAGACCAAGCAGACGAACCCCTCTATAGGCAGATAGGAGCAGCCTCATGCTCACATCCTTATGAGGGACTTCAACCACCCTGATACCTGTTAGATGGACAACATAGCAGGGCACAAGCAATCCAGGAAGTTCTTGGAATGTGTTGATGACAACTGTCTCCTCCAAGTGATAGAGGATCCAATGAGGACAGGTGCCATGCTTGGACCTTGTTTTCACCAATAAGGATGAGGGGATGTGAAGCTCAAGGGTAGCCTTGGTTGCAGTGACCATGAAATGGTGGAGTTCAAGATCCTCAGGGCAGTGAGAAGGGTGCAGAGCAATCTCACTGCCCTGGATTTCAGGAGAGCAGACTTTGGCCTCTTCAGGAACCTGCTTGGTAGAATACCATGGGACAAATTCCTGGAGGGAAGAGGGCCCAAGATAGCTGGCTAATATTCAAGGAGGTCCTGGACAAAGTCAAACAAAAAAAGGAAGCCTACAGAGGTTGGAAGCAAGGGCAGGCAGCCTGGGAGAAATACAGAGAAACTGTCTGAGCAGCCAGGGATCAGGTTAGGAAAGCCAAAGCCGTGATAGAATTAAATCTGGCCAGGGATGTTAAGGACAACAACAAAAGTTTCTATTGGTATGTATGTCAGTGATAAGAGGAAGACAAGGGAAAATGTGGGTCCCCTCTGGAGTGAAACAGGTGACCTGGTTACCCAGGCTATGGAGAAGGCTGAGGTACTCAATGTCTTTTTTGCCTCAGTCTTCACTGGCAAATGCTGGAGCCACACTGCCTGGGTCAGAGAAGGCAGGGACTGGGAGAATGCAGAACCGCCCACTGTAGGAGAAGATCAGGTTTGAGAATACCTAAGGAACCTGAAGGTGCACAAGTCCATGGGACCTGATGAGATGCATCCGTGGGTCTTGAGGGAACTGGCGGATGAAGTCACCAGGCCACTCTCCATCATATTTGAGAAGTCCTGGCAGTCCGGTGAAGTTCCCACTGACTGGAAGAGGGGGAACATAACCCCCATTTTTAAGAAGGGTAAAAAGGAATACTGGTCAGTCTCACCTCCGTGCCTGGCAAGATTACGGAGCAGACATAGACCACAAGGTGGATAAGGAATTGGCTGGATGGTCGCACTCAAAGAGTTGTGATCAACGGCTCAATGTCCAAGTGGAGAACAGTGATGAGTGGCATTCCTCAGGGGTCAGTACCGGGACGGCACTGTTTAACATCTTTGTAAGCAACATGGACAGTGGGATCGACTGCACCCTCAGGAACTTTGCCAAGCTGTGTGGTGTGGCCGACATGCTGGAGGGAAGGGATGCCATCCAGAGGGACCTTGACAGGCTTGAGAGATGGGTCCATGCTAATTCCATGAAGTTCAACAAGGCCAAGTGCAAGGTCCTGCATGTGGGTTCACACAATTCCGAGCACAACTACAGACTGGGCGGAGAATGGATGGAAAGCAGCCCTGAGTAGAAGGACTCAACATGAGTCGGCCATGTGTGCTTGCAGCCCAGAAAACCAACCGTGTCCTGGGCTGCATTAAAACCAGCTTGACCAGCAGGTTGAGGGAGGTGATTCTACCCCTCTACTCTGGTGAGACATGATCTGAAGTCCTGCAGTCAGCTCTGGGGTCCCCAGTACAAGAAAGTCTAAAAGGCAAATTAAAAAAAAATTGTGCACTAGGTATGACTGTTTTCCTTGGAGCTGCACTGTCAAGCAAAGAGCAATATAGGAGAAGCTGAATATCACCTGCATGTCATGCAGACCATGGCTTTGCCCAGGCCTGAGGTCAGTGGTCTCCAAAAGCCTTGGTTCTACTAATCTACAAAACTTTAAAAGGCGAGCCTGCCATTTGAGTTCTTTAGGTTTCCTGGGATGTCCTGAGGATTGACAGTGGTCCCTCAGTCAGTGTGTGTAGAAACCACTGTCATATCTTCCAAAGAGCAAAGTGAGCTTCCAGTGAGCTTTGCTCACTCTGCTGGAAACTTCCACTGACAGCTCCATGTCTGTAGGGCTGAGACAGAATTATCAAAATGAGTCTTTAATTAACTGTCTCCAAGATGCAAACTCACCAACATACCAGTAATTTTGAGGTTGTCCTGCTGTCAGTAGTGAGGATGAGAAAGCATATACCCCACATATCTCTGTCATTGCTATCTGAAAAAGTGATAAGAGTAAGCTTTTTTGGACATGATCAGTTTTCAGCCACAAGGAGCTTAATAAATCCATCTAACACCTAGCAATGATGCCAGCCTGGCTCTTCCTTCCAATGTGTCCTGGTTAGGATAGAGTTAATTTTCACAAGGAGTCAGGACAGGTGAGCCAAGCTGTCCAGGGGTCTATTCCATACCCTGTGATGTCATGCTCACTATAAAAGGGGGCTAGTCGGGGAGGTGGGTTTGGCGTGTCTCTGGGATGGTCTGTGCATCCGGTAGGTCGGTCACCAGATCGGTAAATTGCTTTCTGTTATCACCTATTGTGAATACCTGTTATCAGTACTGTTGTTGTTTCCCTCTCCCTTGCTGTCCCAGTAAACTGTTCTTATCCCAACCCACGAGGCTTTGCCTTTGTTTTCCCATTCTCCCCATCCCACCGGGGAGGGGTGAGCAAGCAGCTGTGTGGTGCTCAGCTGCCGGCTGGGGCTGAACCACGTCACCATGACATGTTGGAAGGCTTCCTGTGGTTCCCTAGTAGACCTCAGATTTCTTTCACTCCATTTTGTTCTCTACACTCATGCTCCATGACAGAGACCAGCCTGACTCTGTTTTCTGATATTGTCTTTGCAATCAGTTTATTTTCTTTTCACTCTGCCTTCTGAATACCTGACCATTCTCTGCCTATGCTTCAGTTCCTTAAAATCTGCATCATTGTAGAGCAGTAAATATGATTTTTTCCATTAATAGCAAAAGGCATCGGGTTTGTATTGACCTGATAGTGCATGGTCTTAAAGCTTGTTTAGCCCTGAAGTGGTTTTAGGTTGCTTTAGCAGCTGTGTAGTAGTCAAACAACTATTACCTAACCTGTTTTAGGTTAAGCTTTGTGAACGCTATATATGGTAAAGGTCTGACAAACCTTGGGAGTCACTGCATAATAAAGAATTACCTTTCATGATAATTGAGGCAGGGGAAGTTGCACCTTTTAAACTTCATTTGGGAATCTCTGAAAGGGAAGCAGATTGTGACAAGGAAATAGATAAAAATAAACCCAAGCAAACCCAAGACCAAGTAGGAAGAATCCCTGCTATACCATACTCCTTCTGGCAAAGACTTGAGGATGCTGATAACTCACGTTAGGTTCCCTCTTTGCCATACCACCATTCTTAACAAAGACTGAAGTGTCAACCTTAGGACAGAGAGTAACATTGGGAGGGGAAGTATAATACTACATAAAAGAGGCTGTTATGAGAAAGTATTTTGTATAAAAGATTTAACTGCTTTATTAATGAGGCTTTTCTATATCAATGAGACTATTTTTATTATTCGATTTAGAATGGGAATTTAGATCCAAATATATGGTATTTACCAAACTTCCTATAGCAAGGAAATATCTCCTCCCATGTTCCGACTAGTCAGGATGTGTGAATTTCCGTGTAGAATAGATTTTAGAGACTCTTGAAAATCACACTCAACAGACAATACACAATTTACTGTGAAATCTTTAGCATGTATCAGCACCAGACTAGTATCAGGCACCTTCCCTACTAGAAAGGAGTGCAGGACAGCATGGTCTGGGCCTCTGTCAAATGCAGTTTTCTTTTTTTTTGGGAGACTTTCTAAGATAATCTTGCATAGAAGGAAAAAGGCAAATTGCATTTCTGCAATAAGATGCACTGTTTGTTGGAAATGTGTAAAATGAATTAGTAGATCCTTTCCCATCTCAGGAACTAGCCATACAGATTTGAACCCTGCAGGTAGACCTAAAATTTTGGGATGTATACATGGAGGTTCTACCTCAGCAGCATATCTTCAGCCTATAAATGGAGACTAGAAGTCTGGTGTGCCCCTTTTAGTTGCATGCTTAAATCAGGTCTTAAAAATTTTTCACCAAGCCATCATCAATAATATTTTTGCATGTGTCCAGCAGAAAAATCTAATCCATTCTGAGGTATGAAGCACATCCTCCTGCACAGCTGCCAGGTGAGAGTGAGCAGAGGCTGTACTACCAGGAGGTGTGTGCTTGGCTCTTTTCTCAATACTTGTGAAGAGTCTTTTGGAGAGGCAAATTGTTAACAACCTGCTTACATCACACTTGCCTTAGCTATCTTCTTCCCTTAGAAACCTGGGCTGGAGATAGACGATCTTCTGTCTAACACTGTGATGCCAAGTTACTGTGTCATGTACCCACACAACCGATATTCTCATCCCATTGAGATTCTCATGGCTTTCCTTGTTCTCTCAGGCTAGAATTGTACAAACGAGGCAAGAGCTATCGGGGAGGGCAGCTCCAGGCTTGAGGCCTACGCCAGTTCAGCGGGGAGTGGATAGGAAGGTAAGAACCCCGCCAGCTTTGTGGAGGCCAAGCTCATGGGGTGAGCGCTGGCAGTGATTGCAAGACAACTGCCTCCCTGCTCACCCCCAGGAGGAGAAGTCCTGAGGAGATCATGAGACAGTGGGCCCCTGCCCCACACTTGACACCTGCCCCAGGTGGTGGCGACATGTGAAGGAAGCACAGCCAGCTGCTGCAAAACCCCAAGGTGGGTACTGGTGTAGGGCCCAGAGACATCAGTTGGGACAGTGGCTGTGCCTATTGCCTTGCCATTTTGACTGTTGCTATGAGGGCACAGGCCCCATCAGCTTTCTTCTTGGCTTGGAGCTCCAGCAGCCTCCTGTCAGCCAGGCAGCAGCCGACTGGGCCCACTGCTCAAGGCAGCCATTGCCAGGGGGTGGCAGCATGGAGCTGCCGAGGTGGACCCTCCGCTGGGTGGCTGGCTTGCTGCAGAGCGGCAGCTAAGTCTCGCTGAAACATGGGTGCTTTCAAAGCTGCTGAAACTTCCTGGCCCACGTGTTACCACTGACTCACACCAGACAGGTTGACATCCAGCCAGGTGGGTCAGCCAGTTTCATGTCTTCACCACTGGGACAGAACAAAGACTGGTGGAATGTGCCAAAGAAGGCCTGGAAATGGTCATCAGTGCTCAAAGAAAAGAGCCTGAGCTGACAGAAGCAGCCACTGGTCAGTGTGCAAGGCCTTATTTGCACTGAGCACTCTGCTAAGAAAAGGCACCACATAGGTGCTTGGAAGCGTGTGACTATCAAAAGGCCAACACGAGGAATCAATGGCCCTGCCAAGTCCACCGCATCCCTGGTAGAGCAGCCTGAGGAGAGTGACTGCAGCACTGTTCACACACAAAAGCAGAGCAGGGCTACAGTGGGAAGAAGAAATCCTGCCCCTCATCTCCCTCGTCTGCCTCTCCTTTCCTCAGGTTTCCTCTTGCAGAGGAAGCCTGGAGCTGGGGTGAGAGCAGTCTCCTGTCCCTCTGGGACATGCCAGCAGGACCAGCTCCCTGGGAGACAGGGCCGCTGTGAGAGGCAGGGTCAGTCACTAACACACACTTGAAACACAGGCTGTCTCTGCCTTAGCATGACAGGAGGTCAGTGGGGCAGAACAGCAAGTGCTGAGGACCTGGCACCTAGACTAAATGGATTTCAAGGGGAAAGAGTGGGAGTCCCAAGAGCTGAATGCCTGTCTGAGGTGGGATCACCTTAGATTTGCCCCTGGAGCACACCTGTCATGTGAACCAATGTGTTTGGAAGAGGAGTACTCCATAATTAAACTAGAAGTTTTCATATTATTTTTTAAAAACCAAAATATTAAACTACATTAATGGTTAACATGCTGAACATTTACAATGGGGATGGTATTTAATAGCAACAACTCAACCTACAAATGCCACTAGGCTGCATATGTCCAGAAAAACGTCAAATAATAAAAATTATGTCTTAAATACTTGTTTAGCTCTTGTCAATCTGGAAATGTTCTTTATTTATATTGGGGAAATATCTCTCCTTCATTCATACAAATGAAAGTATATTTCATTTCTCATATATTTATAGTTTGATGCCATACCTTGAAGATTAGAATCAGCTTGTATGAACACTCTGTGTAGTCAGACTGCCTACTAGGTGGTAAGTAATGCAAAGGTCACTGACTTTGAAAAAAGCATTGGTCCATAATTACCATGAAGTAACATCTCTGGGAGAAAGTTTAAAATAGATGCAGCTGGTGTAATCCAGTGAAGCTGCATGGATTGCAAATTCTATTACAGCTATAATAATATGGACATCAGTGATGTGCCTCCTAAGTACATAAGCACTGTTTCATTGACAGAATAACATTAACTGAAAATACTCCTGTTCTGCAGAAAGATAGTTCTACTCAGTGAATTCTGACAAACTAAATTTATCAATTCAGTTCTTCATGACTTATAAGTCTACCCAAACCCCAGAAGAAACTACTAGTTGAAAAAATCCCATCTTTCTCATGAAAGAGAGAAAGGAAGAAGTCTGTTGAAGCATCTTATTCTACTTGCCTAGGTAGCCCTTTGGAAGACAAGACAATACTGCTGGGAATATATGATTCAACATACTTAAAGACCTCAGACTGGGGGCACTAATAGGCAAAGTCCAAGGCTTGCAAACGTGCAAGGTAGAGTGTGGGGCCGAGCACTGACACGCTCATTATGCCAGCTCTGCCCGGAGGCCCCTAGAGGTCACCCTGCTCCAGGAGGACACAGGCTAGCTGGAGAAATCCCTGAGGGAGCATCAGGGAGTTGACAACATGGATGCAGAAGGCAAAGGTAAAGCAGTGATTGAGTGAAATGGTCTTCACAGCTTAAGATGGATAGGAAATAGTCACACAAAGTTCAGGCAGAGCATAGTTCATTTGTACTTTCGATCTATAGTGTCAGAGTCACACATCAGAGTTATGATAATCTGCCTGCATCATGACACCTCTTCAATTCTGTGACAGATGAATGGTCAGCTAAGGAACATGCCATCTAACCTCTTTTTCTGAGTCATTTGCATCCTAATATTAATATCATGCTAGCAACCCTAATTTCCTTTCCATCCATCTCGCTGTCCTTCTCTGACTCTTTTTGCCACCTGTTGTTGCTCTGCTTTCTGCACTTTACTCAGAGGCTTCTAAGCCTTTTTACTTCACTCACCTGTTCTGTAACTGGAGTCAATCAGCTGCTTAAATGTGTGAAGGAAATGGCATTCTGTATGTCACTTAAGAGTTACTTAATATTTGCTATGGGAATAGGAGGCGTGTGCATTCTTCACCTTGGCTACACAGTCAGTACCGCCCATTTTCAATCACAGGTTGCACATTTATTCACCTCTCTACTCAGTTGGCTGTTTCAGAACTTTTCCAAGGGACTAAGTTGCTTTAGTCTATGTGTGGAACAGAGAGTTATAGCTGGAAAGAGACTTTGTGTGTATGAAAGTCCATTTTCCAAATTCCCTATGTAGAGACATGGAATGTTTGCTTTCCTTTTTATGTAGTAAGGCTAAATTACAAATGCAGAATGCATTGCAGATACTAGTTCTCGAAGGCAAGAGCAGGATCAGGAAAGAGGATGGACATCTCTGCCACTGCCTTGTATGAACTATAGCACAAGCTAGTCTTCATCAATAATATCCTCAGGAGATTTACATTTAGCCTCAGACATTGCCTTTTACATCTGTACATAAATTATTGGTCCCACTTGCCTTTCTTCCTAGAGAATTACTCCGCAATTCACATTAGTAATGGTAATTACTGGGTTATTTCAAGAAATCAGTTGAAAATTACATCTCCCTCACCCTGCCCCAGTAGACAAAGTCTTTGTCAGGAACATCCAAACACATTCTTAGAGGACATCTCAAGAAGCTAACACAGTGTGTTAAGCTCCATATTTAACAGACAAGTTCCATGGGGAATGTAGAAGGCATTCCCCGTAATTAATTTAATCTGATACAATACCTATCAAATCTAATAAAGAAAATGTGTCCTTACCATCTTGAGGTCCCATTCACAGCAACATGTTAGTCAAAGTGTAGCAATGAGAAGATTTGCTCTGAAGGATTAGTGTTCTGGCATTTCTACTTATCATCTGCCAACATTCCTGGAAGCTCTCCTTTTACCCAGGGAACAGCAGAATGAGGCTATGCTTCCTACATCATATCATATACACTGACAGTTTACAGGCCATATTGTTCTTCCCAAACATACTTTTCTAATTCTGATAGCATGGCTGACAACAGCATTTGCAAGTTTCAAATCACACAAAGATTGTTTTTGAAATGAGCGTACCAAGCAGCTCAAGTAAATGCAGAGTTTGTTCCAGATCTCTTTTTATGGGAAAAATGGTAGGCTGCATTTTGTGGATGAACTATCAGGAGTAGCAAGAACAAGTACTCTACAAATGCTCAGCTCTGAAATGTAATTCTCTTTTTTATCTGGAAAAAATTGTGTTAAACTCAACTCATTGTCCCGTGTCAGTGGTAAATGCAGACTAATTTCCTGAAAAATCTTTTTTTCAATGCGATTTGTCAGTAGTCTTAAACCCCACATAGAGAAGTATTCTGTTCTGCATAGAATGATAAATGAGTCTATTTTATGTATGGGATACTGATTGGGCAGAGCCATCTTGTTAAGTTTTCTGGAGTCTGCTCAAAACCTTAGCATCCCATTTTTCTTAGATACCATAATTAGTGAGGAAGCATGAAGTAAGTAGACATAATCTCTAGTTCCAACATGTACAGAGCTACTCTCAAAATCACTTCAGCTGGATACACTTAAATGTCTATTGGCTGTTTCTGATGAGAATAGCATGAACCTCTTATCAGTTAAACCTGGCTTAAGAAGAAACTGTCTTCTGTCCCTTCTGCAAAGACTTACGGTTTCTCTTTCTATTTATATAGAAAGAGATATATATTTATAATTATAAATATTTATAAACATTCTATTTATTTATATAAGGAACTTCTGAGGGAACTGGGGTTGTTTAGCCTGGAGAAAGGGAGGCTGAGGGGAGACTGTATTGCTCTCTACAACTACCTGAAAGGACGTTGTAGCCAGGTAGGTGTTTGTCTCTTCTCCCTAGTAACAAGCAATAGGACGAGAGGAAATGGCCTCAAGTTGCACCGGGGGAGGTTTAGATTGGATATTAGGAAAAATTTCTTCAGTGAAAGAGTTGTCAAGCATTGGAACAGGCTGCCTAGGGAAGTGATTGAGTCACCATCCCTGGAGGTATTTAAAACACCTGTAGATGAGATGCTTAAGGACATGGTTTAGTGGTTGGACTTGGCAGTGCTAGGTTAACAGTTGGACTTGATGATCTTAAAGGTCTTTTCCAACCAAAATGATTCTATGATTCTATGATTAATTCTTCCTCAAATTATAAATTTGTGATGATGTCTTCTGAACTGTCAGTACACAGATCTAGCAATGTCTATAGCCTGTAATATCTCTTTACTGCCTACTCTATTTACCCCTGCCACAATAAGATGTTAACCTACTTATCCATAAAAGCTGAATGACCTAGCTCTAAAGAATTTTTAATATCATAGGCAACATTATGAGTTATTTCAATGTCCCCCTTCATGTCTCAAACTTTCAAATTTTCCATTGAAATGGATGCATTCACATTTTTATAATATTTATATATTTTTATCATATAACACTTTTTTGAAACTTACAGGTCTTGGACACATGTTGCTGTACCAGATCCATTGTGAATTTTAAGTCGTTACGTAACATTTGAACATATGTAATGACGTGATCCACGTGAGGCTTAGGACCGCCTTCCCATAAATTGCCAACGAGATCTGTGGATCTCTCTGACCTTGCATTTTTTGACCATGTGGCTCATCAAATAGCAGAAACTCACTGGTGGATGAACAGAGAGACCAACATCATACCCATTGGCTGTCTTCTTAACTACAGTGCAGCTTACTGGATTGACTATTTGGGAATAATAATATAGTTCCCCATCAGTAACTGAATATTCTCTTCTTCCAAAAGGAGTGCTCCAACTTTAGTACTGCTAGAGCATTGGTTAATGGGATTGGAAATTTTAGGAACCCCTCTTTACTATGCCAAAAGGTGAAGGTGCAATGCTTACCAAGAAGGCATCCCTATCTTGAGTGGAGAAGGAGCACAGCCTGTCAACTGCCTCTTCTGGGTCTTCAATCTCTTGTTTCCCCCCAGGGATACTTTCCTCAATATCCTTTCTACCCATCCTTAGCTGTTCCCCTCCCTGGGGTGACATTTAATGTGATTTGGGTACAGAGTCGAGAACTATAGTCATATATGTTTAGCATGTACTTCTTTTAGCTCATTGTCATACTTAGGGGTGTCAACTTTAATTTTCATTTCATACATAATTAAGCAAAAGGTCTCACTCTGGGCACCATGGCCTTCAAGATTCTGTGTTGAAACCATTTATCTGCTTATTCCTCATTCTTTAACCAAAACAGGACTGTCTTGCTGCTGTAAGACCCTCTCCTTCAGCTGCTTCTCGTGCAGACCTTGTGGATCTCCACCCACAATGTTTGCACAAGAAATAAGCGGACACCAGTGGTTTTAACCTCTTATGTTCAATTCTCACACAGTAGACTAGCTAACTTTATATGACAATCAAAGACATAGATTTATGGCCCATGAGCTTGCTTCAAAAACTGGTGTAGAGCCATTCTTCCTATACTTTTAAGAAATCTCTGGGCATAATGGCCTGTAATACTTACTTCAAAGATTCAGATCTCCTTTGATGATCTTTAAGTGGCTTCCTCAAGTCTTCAGTTACTTCTGGTTCCATTCTGTACTTTTCTGGTTTTATCTTGTCTTTTTTCAACTATAGCTTTTGCTATTCTGGCTTTATTCTAAAAATTTTCTTTGCAATGTGAGCTGGGCTGAATGCTTTCAACTACATGGGTTGCCAGTGACTGGCCAGTCTGGGTTCATATGATTTGAACTGGAAGTACTTAACATTTCCAATCTTATTTCCCTCATGCTGTGTTAACACTGATCTGTGTCAGTATTGACTCTTTCAGCATTTTTCTATCATAATGCTTTTTTCTCTGTGAATAAGAGTGTTCACATTCCGTCCTGCTGCTCTTAGAATGTATACCAAACCTGTTGAGAAAATGTCTAGAAGCAAGGATTTGCTTCCTGGCTAACGAGTCTTGCCAGAGTAATCTTTCATCCTGAATATCCTTACCTAACATATCTGTAACCACTTTTCTGTGCAGCCTCATTACTGAGCAGTCTCTTTCCGTTTCACAGCAATTATGTGTGAAGTTGCACTCTACTCTGCTTTTGTGCTTGAAATCATTGTACTTCCTGCAATCTTATCCGTATAAAAAATGAATAGTACTTTCTTCCCTTTTCCACCATTCCCATCTCAAAATGCTTCCCTTTTATATTTTTTAACACCGCTGATTTTGTCACAAACAAATCAGCTCAAGTTAACTTTCAAACAGGCTAATATAGAATCAGCCAATTCTACTGCAGCTGCAAATTTGCTGGGCATCCTTAGGGTTCAAGTCTCCCACACAGTATCTTGCTAAATCACATCTTAGCAGGAAACAGGTCCAGGTCTGCTAACTATATTCTCTTGTCTGGCGTTCTTCTGGTCCACCAATCTTCAAAATTTAATACTGTTCTACATGAAGTGCCTATATCTTAATGATTACAGCATTATTGTAGTATGTTACACACTAATTAACCAGTCAATGGTGACAGGTAGGAAGCTTGATGGAAAGTAAATAAGTCAAAGAAGAAGAGAGAAGAACCCTTGTGTGTTCTGGCTAGAATAACACAAGATCAGCATCATGTACCTTCTATTTTATTCTGTTCTAATGACACAGTATCAGAGAACTTGGCTATTTTTGCCTATGTCCTTTAATGCTTTTAGAGGAAAGGGGCTTATATTAATATTCCTTCTGGACTTTTAATTTTCACACCAATTCCTGATCTTAGGTTCCTTTATGTATTAATTTTGTTTGTCCAGTTTTGTGGCCCATTTTTACATCCCATGTAGAATTCTACATTCTATTCTACATTCTTTGCAGAAGCTCAGAATAGTTTGGAAGGCATCTCTGGAAACCATATAGTCCAACCCCTGTGCTCAAATAGGGTGAACTAAAGCAGGTTGCTCAAGACCTTGCCTAGTTGTATTTGAGTATTTCCAAGGATGGAGACTAAAAACCTCTCTAGGCATCCAGCTCCAATGTTTGACCGCCTTCACAGTAAAAAGTCTTTTCTTACGTTTAAAGGAATTTGCTGTATTTCAGTTTTTGCCCGTTGCCTCTTGTCACTGGGCAACACTGAGAAAAGTCTGGCACTTTGCAGATCATAATTGAGGAGACAAAAAGCCATTTTTCCACAGGACTTGGCCCAGTTCTGTGATTCACCAACAATTTCTCAGAACTGCTATAAAGTGCCAACCAGGGTAGCCACAGAGCTGTGTAGTGCCATCTCAATATAAAAAGTGAGAAAGCACAAGACAATCATCAGCATTATAGAATCAGAATCATAGAATGGTTTACGTTGGAAGGAACTTTTAAAGGTCATTTAGTCCACACACACCCCCCCCCCCCCCTGCTGCAATGAGCAGGGACATATTCGACTAGATCAGGTTGCAGATCTTGAACACTTCCAGGGATGGGGCATCCACCATTTCTTGGGGCAACCTGTTCCAGTTTTTCACCACCCTCATTGTAAAAAGTGCATAGAATCATAGACTCATAGAATGGTTTGGGTTGGAAGGGACCTTAAAGATCATCTAGTTCCAATCCCCCCGCCATAGGCAGGGACACCCTCCACTAGACCACATTGCCCAAAGCCTCATCCAGCCTGGCCTTGAACACTTCCAGGGATGGGGCATCCACAACCTCTCTGGGCAACCTGTGCCAGTGCCTCACCACTCTAACAGTAAAGAATTTCTTTCTAACATCTAATCTCAATCGACCCATTACCCCTTGCCCCATCACTACACTCCCTGATAAACAGTCCCTCTCCAGCTTTCCTGTAGGCCCCCTTCAGGTACTGGCAAGCCGCAATTAGATCTCCCCGGAGCCACCTTTTCTCCAGGCTGAACAATCCCAACTCTCTCAGCCTGTCCTCATAGGAGAGGTGCTCCAGCCCTCTGATCAGCTTCATGGCCCTCCTCTGGACTCGCTCCAACAGCTTGATGTCTCTCCTGTACTGGGGTCCCCAGAGCTGGACGCAGTACTGCAGGTGGGGTCTCACAAGAGCGGAGTAGAGGGGCAGGATCCCCTCCCTCAACCTGCTGGTCACACCTCTTTTGATGCAGCCCAGGACACAGTTGGCTTTCTGGGCTGCAAGCGCACACTGCTGGCTCATGTTGAGCTTATGAACCAACACCCCCAAGTCCTTCTCCTCAGGGCTGCTTTCAATCCATTCCTCGCCCAGCCTATAGTTGTGCTTGGGATTTCCCCATCCCACATGCAGGACCTTGCACTTGGCCTTGTTGAACTTCATGTGGTTCGCACGGGCCGTGCTCTCCATCCTGTCAAGGTCCCTCTGGATGGCATCCCTTCCCTCCAGCATGTTGACCGCACCACACAGCTTGGTGTCATCGGCAAACTTGCTGAGGGTGCACTCGATCCCACCGTCCATGTCGCCGACTAAGATGTTACACAGTGCCGGTCCCAGTACCGACCCCGAGGAACGCCACTCGTCACTGTTCTCCACTTGGACAATGAGCCGTTGATCACAACTCTTTGAATGCGACCGTCCAGCCAATTCCTTGTCCACTGAGTGGTCCATCCATCGAATCCATGTCTCTCCAATTTAGAGACAAGGATGTCGTGCAGGACAGTGTCAAATGCCTTGCACAAGTCCAGGTAGATGACGTCATTTGCCCTTCCCTTGTCCACCGACACTGTAACCCCATCCTAGAAGGCCACCAAGTTTGTCAGGCATGATTTGCCCCTAGTGAAGCTGTGTTGGCTGTCACCAATCACCTCCTTATTTTCCATGTGCCTGAGCATAGTCTCCAGGAGGGTCTGCTCCATAATCTTGCCAGGCACGGAGGTGAGACTGACTGGCCTGTAGTTCCCTGGGTCTTCCTTTTTACCCTTCTTAAAAATGGGGGTTATGTTCTCCCTCTTCCAGTCAGTGGGAACTTCACCGGACTGCCAGGACTTCTCAAATATGATGGAGAGTGGCCTGGTGACTTCATCCACCAGTTCCCTCAAGACCCGCGGATGCATCTCATCAGGTCCCATGGACTTGTGCACCTTCAGGTTCCTTAGGTATTCTCAAACCTGATCTTCTCCTACAGTGGGCGGTTCTGCATTCTCCCAGTCCCTGCCTTCTCTGACCCAGGCAGTGTGGCTCCAGCATTTGCCAGTGAAGACTGAGGCAAAAAAGACATTGAGTACCTCAGCCTTCTCCATAGCCTGGGTAACCAGGTCACCTGTTTCACTCCAGAGGGGACCCACATTTTCCCTTGTCTTCCTCTTATCACTGACATACATACCAATAGAAACTTTTGTTGTTGTCCTTAACATCCCTGGCCAGATTTAATTCTATCACGGCTTTGGCTTTCCTAACCTGATCCCTGGCTGCTCAGACAGTTTCTCTGTATTTCTCCCAGGCTGCCTGCCCTTGCTTCCAACCTCTGTAGGCTTCCTTTTTTTGTTTGACTTTGTCCAGGACCTCCTTGAATATTAGCCAGCTATCTTGGGCCCCTCTTCCCTCCAGGAATTTGTCCCATGGTATTCTACCAAGCAGGTTCCTGAAGAGGCCAAAGTCTGCTCTCCTGAAATCCAGGGCAGTGAGATTGCTCTGCACCCTTCTCACTGCCCTGAGGATCTTGAACTCCACCATTTCATGGTCACTGCAACCAAGGCTACCCTTGAGCTTCACATCCCCTCATCCTTATTGGTGAAAACAAGGTCCAAGCATGGCACCTGTCCTCATTGGATCCTCTATCACTTGGAGGAGACAGTTGTCATCAACACATTCCAAGAACTTCCTGGATTGCTTGTGCCCTGCTATGTTGTCCATCTAACAGGTATCAGGGTGGTTGAAGTCCCTCATAAGGATGTGAGCATGAGGCTGCTCCTATCTGCCTATAGAGGGGTTCGTCTGCTTGGTCTCCCTGGTCAGGCTGGCTGTAGCAGACTCCCGCTATGATGTCCCCTGCCCCAGCGCTCCCTTTAATCCTGACCCATAATCTCTTTGTCGGCTCCTCGTCCATCCCCAGGTGGAGCTGCAGGCACTCCATCTGGTCATTGACATAGAGGGCGACACCCCCTCCTCACCTGCCCTGCCTGTCCTTCCTAAAAAGCCTGTATCCTTCCATCCCAACACTCCAGTCATAGGAGCTATCCCACCACGTCTCTGTAATGCCAATAAGGTCATAGCCTTGCACGCGTGCACACGTCTCCAGCTCCTCTTGTTTATTCTCCATGCTTTGTGCGTTTGCGTAGAGGCATTTCAGTTGTGTGCCCAATGAGGCTGACTTACTGGCTGGAGTGGCTGGAATTCTTTTGATGTATCTTCCCAGTGTTACCCTGTTGGTTCCTGTCGCGTCTGGAGCCCCTGGCTTGTCTCCTCTAGGCTTCGAGCATGCTGTAGTGTGTCCAGCACGTCTCTGAGCAGTAGGCTGAGGGCCCTCACCAGCATCCCTTCCCTCCAACCTGGGACATCGTCCCACAAGTTCTCGCTGGCAAACCTGATGTTATCCCCTTCCCCCTTCGAGCCTAGTTTAAAGCTCTGTCGATGTGCCCCGTTAGTTCCTGGGCAAAGATCCTCTTCCCCCTTTGAGAGAGATGAATCCCATAAGAGTTCATCAGGCCTGATGCCGTGTAGGCTGTCCCATTGTCAAAGAACTCAAAATTGTGGTGTTCAGTCCAGCCATGGAGCCATGCATTTATGGACTGTGTCTGCCTGTTCCTCCCAGCGTCACTGCCCTCAAC
This sequence comes from Grus americana, assembly GCF_028858705.1. Lineage (NCBI taxonomy): Eukaryota > Metazoa > Chordata > Aves > Gruiformes > Gruidae > Grus > Grus americana. The sequence goes on along the minus strand of NW_026561354.1, from coordinate 60,527 downwards.
TGGAAGGAGGGAGGAAAATATTACCTGCACCCCCGAATCCTTCAGTGACCATCCCAAGAGCCTGAAGTCCCTTTTGATTGCTTTCGTGGTACGTGTCTCTGCTTCATCCCCACACACATGGAGGAGCAGCAGTGGGTAATAGTCAGAGGGCCGTACCAGGCTGGGGAGTTGTGGTGGGTTGAGCCTGGCTGGGGGCCAGGTGCCCACCAGAGCCGCTCTCTCACTCCCCTCATTCACTAAACAGGGGAGAAAAGGCATAACGAAATGCTTGCAGGTCGAGATAAGGACAGGGAGAGATCACTCACTAATTATCATCACGAGCAAAACAGACCAAACTTAGAGAGGGAATTCATCTAATTTTTTACTAGGCAAAACAGAGTAGAGGAATGAGAAAATAAAATCAACTCTTAAAACACCTTCCCCCACCCCTCCCATCTTCCCAGGCTCAACTTCACTCCCGGCTTCAACCTTCCTCCCCTCAGCGGCACAGGGGGACGGGGAGTGGGGGTTACGGTCAGTTCATCTCACGGTGTTTCTGCCGCTTCTTCCTCCTCAGGGGGAGGACTCCTCTCATCGTTCCCCTGCTCCAGCATGGAGTCCCTCTCACGGGGTGCAGACCTTCAGGAGCAAACTGCTCCAGCGTGGGGTCCCCCACGGGGTCACAAGTCCTGCCAGCAAACCTGCCCTGGCCTGGGCTCCCCTCTTCACGGGTCCACCGGTCCGGCCAGGAACTTGCTCCAGTGTGGGCTTCCCATGGGCCACAGCCTCCTTCAGGTGCCTCCACCTGCTCCGGCGTGGGGTCCTCCATGGGCTGCAGGTGGAATCTCTACACCCCCTCATCCTTTCTCCATGGGCTGCAGGGGGACAGCCTGCCTCACCATGGTCTTCACCACGGGCTGCAGGGGGATCTCCGCTCCGGCGCCTGGAGCTCCTCCTGCCCCTCCTTCTTCACTGACCTTGGTGTCTGCAGAGTTTCTTACATCTTCTCACTCCTCTCTCCGGCTGCAAAAGCTCTCTCTCTAAGTGTTTTTTTCTTCTTCTTAAATATGTTATCACAGAGGCGCTGATTGGCTTGGCCTTGGCCAGCGGCGGGTTCGTCTTGGAGCCGGCTGGCATTGGCTCTATCAGACACAGGGGGAGCTTCTAGCAGCTTCTCACAGAAGCCACCCCTGTAGCCCCCCCGCCACCAAAACCCTGCCACGCAAACCCAACACAGGAGTTTTCTCATAATGTCCTTAACACGGGCCCCGGGGAGGTAGCAGACTTCTCTGAGAGGAGGGTATGCCCTGCATATCAGGCCCTCTGTACCTGTCAGAAGGGAGTCCCCTATGACTACAACCCGCCTTTTCTTCTTTGTGTGGGTGGTCATGACCCTAGGCCTGGGCCTTTTGGGCCTAGGTGCTACCTCTGGAGTAGCTTGACTGTCATCCATATCCTCGCTCAAGTGGCCTTCCACAGCCAGAGCCTCATACCTGTTGCACAGGGGTACATGGGAAGGTGAGGTGGGTGAGGAGGAGAAGGTTCACCTGCCACACCAAGCATGGACTTGTTTCCATTCACTCCCCTCTTTGAGGCTGCTGCCTTCTGCCTGGCAAGGGGAGCATACAGGGTCCCCTTCACCTTGGCTTTGGTCTGTTAGCTGTCCCTGTTTCTGCCTCAGGGAGGGCAGAGCTTGGCTCCACCAATCTATCTCTCTCAGCCTCTCTGATGCTCCTTAACCTTTCCACTTCTTCACGGAGTTCTGCCACCAGGCTGAGCAGATCATCCACCTGGTCACACCTCACGCAGCTAACCTCACTACTGCCTTCCCCTGCCAGTGCCAAGCTCAGACACTCCCTGCAGCCTGAGAGCTGGGTGGCTGCATGCTTCTGTGGCAGCTCCGTCTGCATTGCCACATGCCTTCTGGCGAACGCAGAGCTTAGGGCTTTCTGCCTGGTGGGTGCCATGGCTGAACTCCTTCTGTGAGAGCGTGATGACCACCAATGGACTCCCCTCTTGAGCAGGCAGACTGACTAGGCCCTACCTGCACACCCTGCCTGCACTAACTGCCGCGTAAACTGACATGCCCTGTAATGGAGCAAAGCACTTCTGAGCATGGAGCATGCTGATAAGTGATATCTTGCACTGTAAAATTCAGGAAGATTTCCCACATAGTTTTGCTAAGTTAAGGTTTGTAAGGCCTTTGCTATTAAAGACTGAAGGGACAAAGAAACCGCTGTAGCCATGTATCAGTAGTACTTGTGCTTTGCCTACCATATGATGCTGCTTCTTCCCTAAGTAGCACTGATGCCACACATGAGACCTCCCTCCAGCAGTACGCAAGTAAGGACAAAGTGTGTGGGGAGCATATCTACCTCCTCAGTCCTGCTGCGGAGGAGGGAAATCCACATCTCAGGGCAAAATAAGTCGTGGAGAAATCTCTCACCTAAGCTGTCTTTTCTTTGATCAACTGAGAGAAGTTTTCACTCTCCTGTACCAAAGAACAACTTCTCTTACCAAAGAGAGCTGGGGATGTGATGAAACAGGACAGAAGAGGGTGATCATGATGTCATGGTCAGAAAAGTTTGTGGAAAAAGTAGCCACTCTGTAACCATGTAAAGATTTCTTCCCAGGAAGACTTCAGGCTCTGCACAGCAACAGTAAGACCAACCCCAAAGGAAAATGTTAGAGCACCATAATTGGTGTGTGGGTGTATGCAGGTGTAAGTGAGTACGTGCATGTGCATATGTGCTGGGGGAATAATTTCTTAAAATGAACTTATGGTGTCTGAAACAAATGTATAAATCCCTCAGTTCTTATATTTGGCTCAGATCATATTCCCTGTGCAGCTGGTAGAGCCAAATGTTTCACTCACTCCTCAGAGAGCTCAAAGCTCTCCTTCGTATCTTAAGATGTCAGCGAAACACTAGCTTCTTTCTGCTGAAACCCGACTCCAAGGAGCAATGACAGTAGCATCTATAAAAATAACTGTCTGGGCTGGGGTCCTTAGAGAAGTGTTTGCTATTGGATTCTTGAGCCCAGTATAGAACAGGCATTTTCATAACAAGTCAGACCCTGCAGGGCCCCCATTTCAGCTTGGTCCTTTTTAAGAAGTCATTGCACACTTCATGTGTTTCAGGGGAAGGAGCAATTTTATCTTGTGTCCTTGTATATGCCGAATTCAAAATTACTGTTATTTCATGCATTGCCAGGAGATGTCCTTCCCATCTTCTGCCTACAGTAATCATGTGACATGAGTCTCTAAGAAGTTGTATTTTCTTTGAAAATGACTGTTGTCATTGTTACTACTGACCAATGGCTTCGCGTCCCACTCAGGATCAGCCAAGAAGAGGTTGTGCCACAGAGAGCCAGGAGCCTGTGTGCTGCTGCTCTGGTGCCAGAACAGGCTCTGCTCCATGGAAGGGAAGATGCCCCTCTGTTTGCATGGGCAGGCAGGCTGAGCACAAGCAGCTTCAGATGCAGCCACTGTGCATGGCAATCCATTCATCCAACCCATGGCTGCCAAGCCACGGCCTTGGGTGCTCACTAGGTTCAGATGCCGAGGTGTGACCTGCAGCACAGCTGAGCCTGCTCACAGCTGAGCAAATCCTGCTTATGGAGTGCTGTTTGCAGTGGGGACACACCAGCAGGGCTTACAGCAAAGCTACTGGAGCCCATCAGGGACTACAACTCATGTAAAATACCCTTTTCTCTGTCTTTTTGGCAATGGTATTCTGATCCAGAACCCTTTTGTTCAATTTCTCTCATTTAGCTCAGAGAGTTATTTTCTCTTAAATTAGTCTGAGTTTTAAACAGAAACTCTATTCAGAGTTAATTTTGTCTAGATTATTAAGACAAGATCACATCCTACATCTATCAAAAGCACACTAGTGTCTCTTTCAGACAGTGAACATGGATTCATAGCACAGATGTAGCAGGATAATACTTTCTGGGGTTCACAGGAGGCTGTAATAATTATAGCATGAAACATCATGCTTATTCAGTGTTTACTGCATCAAGTAAAACTTCTTGATTTATACAGCTAGAGACTGCCTCTGCTCCCTTCATGCTAGAATCACGTTTCTAGCTTGTCAAAATGGAATCTGTTAGTACAATGAGGTCTTTCTTCATTGCATTGTCTAGATGAAGTGCTGGTGAATGCAAAAAGAATATTGGAATGATGAGCTCATTAGAGTTTCCATTATCACTACTTCAGCCAAAAGTAGAACCATCTCCACCTCTTATTCCATATCATTTAAGTCATGCACTGGTTTCACACTATCTGATATATCCTTATTAACCATTAATCCCTCCCCATTTTTTGATACATACACAAATGTCATTTTTTATGACAGGGGTGGCCTATGGGCCATCTCTGTAAAATGTCCATAAAATATTCGAGTTCATATAGTCCATGACTTGGGCTCCATCTATTATGGTGGTCATTTAGGACAGGAGAGATGGTGTGGGTTTTGGAGTTATTTGGCACCAAATCCAGCTCAGGTTGGCTCACTGCTGTACTTGCATGTCATCTTGTTGAGGCTGTGTGTGGTTTGTGTGGTTCCTTCTATAATAATTCCTATAACATGTAACGCAAATCATGGTCTACAATAACTTAAAAGTATATCTGGTACAGTCTCCACCCCTTGACCCTTTGATTTAACATTTGCAATGAACTCCTACACTTGCCTTTGCCCTTGTCCATAAAGGTATGCCTGCTTCAGCATGAGAAGGACAATATTTCCTGCAAGACCAGGAGAAGGAGGATGGCCACTGTGAGGGCCTTGCTGTGCCTAAGATACCCCCTGGGCCAGGGGTACTGTAGCCTCATCTCTGCCCCTGGGCAGGTTGTGCAAACAACAGGAGGATTCCAGCTTCTGGGGAGGTGGTGCTGCTGCTACTGAGCTGAAGGAGTACAAACCAGCTACTGGTCAGGCACTTGATGGGCTCTAGCCTCCAGCTTGCATGGGGAAGGGGTTGTAGGCAGGAGCCTGCCACAGCCTCAGCCTAGTGGGTGATTCTTGGTGGAGTTTTGCACAGGGGCTCCCACTTGGGCTGTGAGCTAGGCAGCAGCCTCATCTTTCAAGCAGTATCCCAAGAGGAGCAGTGAGATGTGTTGCCTAAGAGCTATTTTCCTTGTTCCCCTCCCCAGAGCTGACAAAGAGGGCTGCAGGGAACCTGGGTTGGAACAGTGAATAACTGATGGCTACAAATGAACCTGGTCCAAGTGACTTTGGAGGAGACGAGGAGTCATTCCTGTGGTTGGGCTTCAGAAAGGGGCACAGGGAACTGCAAGGGCACATCTGTGGCAAGGCTGCAGCAGTGGGACTGGGTTGACTTGGAAGCCTGGGTACAGACCAGCAGGACAAAATGTTCATGGAGGAGGACAGGCTTGAGGGAGGGTGAGGAGAAGATTACAATACTTGTTCTGGAGGGATCTGCATTGTGACCAGGGCAGTCCCTGAACATCTGAGTCTGTCCTGGCTTCAGCAGGGATAGAGTTAATTTTCTTTCTAGCAGCTGGTATAGTGCTGTGGCAAAACACAGCACAGATTTAGGATGAGAATAACGTTGATAACACACTGATGTTTTTGTTGTTGCCAAGCAGTCAAGGACTTTTCAGCTTCTCGTACTGCCCCACCAACGAGAAGATGGGGGCACTCAAGAAGCTGGGAGGGGACACAGCCAGGGAAGCTGTCCCAAAGTGACCAAAGGGATATTCCATACCATACAAAGTCATGTTCCGTTTATAACTGGGGGGTGGGCCAGGAGGCGGGGCAGCTTGGGGTCTTGCAGAGCATCGACTTCGGGTGGTGAGAAATTATGCTGTTCATCACTTATTGTGTACATTATTATTATTATTATTATTATTAACTTCCTTTTTTTTTGTTTTGTCCTATTAAATTGTCTTTTTCTCAACCCACGAGGTTTTTTTCCCCCTCTTCCATTTTCAATTCTCGCCCCCATCCCACTGGGAGGAGGGAGTGAGTGAACAGCTGTGTGGTTGTTTTAGCTGCCTGCTGCATTAAAGCGCAACAGAGTCCCAGTGCAAAGCCCCTGGCAAATGCTCAGGACAGCTTCATGGATGGTGGGGTCTGGTACCTGGCAGGCCAGTGTGAACAAGTATTGCATGGGAACCTGCTTCCCCTTCTTTCTGTCACCAGTCTTTGGGGGCTGACTCCGGTCCAAGGGCAACTGTGAGTGCTGTGATGAAGTAAGGAAATGAGTGCTTTTCAGAGAGAAGATGACTGGAGATGCCCAAGAGGACAGAACAGAGTCTGGGTAGTGCTGAATGGGGGCCCTCCCGTGCCTTCTGGCTCCTGATCCCCTTAGGGATGGGGGCAGTGTCCAGAGGGGAGGCACCCTCTGATATGTCCCTGCCTGTGTCCCACCCTCAGTCCCAGTACCCAGCACAAGCAGCTTCCTAGGAGGGTGTTAAGGTGCCAGGGGACATGTCCGTCCCAGTGCAGCACCAGCAGTGAGAGCAGGATGCTAGAAGACCTTCTGTCCCTGTGAGCAAGAGCTGCCTTTGCTTTCACAGGCCATATGGATCATTTTCTCACCTGCTATCTCTGTGGTAGAGGAGAGAGGAACACCAGCAGAGCAGCTCTGCTGCCCAACATTTAATGCAGTGAGGTGATGAGAGCAGAAGAATCACCTGAGCATCCCCTCCATCAATTCACATGAGTGTGTAGCCAGCTGGGGGTGGGAAGCCAAAGATCACCCTTTTAGAGCTATGGCTCCTTCCAGTGCCAGCCAGTGTCCCAGTATGCCTGGGGGAGTATAGAGAGGAGAGGTGAGCCCAGGCTCACAACTGCTTCCCTTGGATGTAGGACAGAGAGGCTGAAGCAGTGGCTAAGGAAGAATGCAGCAGAGATGTGCCTTTGGCAAGGGGTGGACAGCGTGGAGCTTGCTACTTGGCAAGGCCGATCTCATGAAGACAGATAGGAGAGAAAAGCTCCTGGGGAGGAAGAGTCATAATCCCCTTAGGGGAAGATAATTCCCTAAGGGGAAGATAAGTTCTGCATCTGTTTGCACTTGTCATAGACTCCTTGATCCTTCACACTACTGTGAGTGGTAGCTTTTCTAATACTGTCATGCCAGTACATTTATTCATTTCTAAACATGGTTTAGAAAACTGTCTTCTAAAATGAGCTAATTTTTTATGTCATTTTACTTCACTTTCGCTTCACTTTAGTTCAGTATGAGGTGGCTGCTGCATATCTTGTACTAATTTCTCTGATTATGTTCAATACTAGTATCTTTTCTGAAACTTTGCAATCCCAGCTGTGAGGCAAACCTTTCTGTGGAGAAGAGAGTCATTCAAACATTATTCTGAGGGCAGAAGCAGAGAACAACTGCAAATATCAAAACAAGATCTTACTAAAGAACAACTTTTTCTACTATCTAGTCACTGGATTTCTATGAAGTCTTGACAGCAGGTGGATCTTGCTACTTCTTTTTTGTTGTTCTTGCAGTATCCCAGAAGGACCCTGTAGCTCTTCTGAGCCTTGAATTCAAGGTTGTGTACCAAAGGTGGAACAGTTGTGCCATAGACCACTTGGCTTCTGGAAAAAGCAAAGTTAAATACCTTCTTTTATGAGGAGCCTTTGTATTTTTAGCTGAGCTCAGTGCCATTAAATGTTGAGCTAGCAACACATAGACAGCAACTATGTTTATCCTTGAATTTGGATTAACAAGTAGTTAAATTTGACACCGTGCCTTGGTGCGAATTCAGATTATCAGTTTAAATATTATTGTCTTCAAATCTTTTTGATTCTAAGAGTAGCAAATTTTGAAGGATTGTGAATTATTTGCAACTTCCTTGATACTTTGTAATTTAATACTCTTGAATCATTCTTGGGTATCATAGGTTATGAAATTTGCTTCACAGTGAGGAAAATTGTGTTTAGTTTTGTACTGTTATGAGTCTGAATGGATAAAAGGATGTAAACCACCAGATCTTTAAAAAAAAACCCCAAAGGCTGGAAAACTTGAGAGAGTTATGAACTAAAGACAGGGGGAAAAAAAAAAAAGCTTTTAGTACTTGTGACTAGCCCTTACATCACAATTGTCAAGTTGAGATGTACAGAGACAGCATCTTGATCATGTATAGAAAAGAGCAAGAATATATTACTATAGATATTGCTTACTCATGAAGTGTGTGAAAAATATTTCTTTATGTAGACTATTTAAAATATCACTTTGATAAACTGGGAAAACATATTGAGAGAACCAGGGCTCCAGTTAAAGGCAGTGCCCTCGCCACCCGGGCTCTGTCTGCAGCCCTGCTTCTTCCTGCCCATTCTAAACCCCTGGCTCTGAGCTGCCAAGACCTTTCTGCCCCCTCCTTGGCCAGGACCGATAGCCACTGGGCTGCTAGACACCACGTGGCACCCCAGCACCTCAGGGACTCAGCTGCAAGAGCCCCTCAGAGCAACGCTTGCTGGCCCCAGGCTGGGGAGCACAGTTGTGCTCTGGGTCCCACTGGAGGGAGGTGCCCCTGCCAGCACCCCTTGGTGCCTGCTCCCCAGAGAGGAAGGACTTCAGATGCAGCCCTGTGCTCACCATTTCCCACTGGGTGGCTCTGGGCTCCTCCTGGGCAGGGTGCAGGGTGTTTCCATCAGCCTCCCCATGACCTGAGCATGGACCTCAGCCGTGAGCCCTGAGTTTGGGATCCAGGCTGGGGCCTAGACACCCAGAAGTGCTAGACCTCTTCTTGGAATAAGCTCTTCATGCTCAGGTCAGTGCCTAATGTTGGATGTAACCTTGGATCACAGGCATTGGTTTTCTAACTTTGTTGCTATGTTATTGGCTGAACTTTATCCACCAAGCTCTTTTAATAACCAAAATGTCAATGACCAGGAGAAGAGTGTGTTTATATCTGGCATGATTTAAAGCTGCTGATGTTTAAGTTTCAACAGGTGAGTTCTGTTGTATTGAGCTGTTGGAGCGAGTCCAGAGGAGGGCCATGAAGCTGATCAGAGGGCTGGAGCACCTCTCCTATGAGGACAGGCTGAGAGAGTTGGGGTTGTTCAGCCTGGAGAAAAGGTGGCTCCGGGGAGACCTAATTGCAGCTTACCGGTACCTGAAGGGGCCTACAGGAAAGCTGGAGAGGGACTGTTTATCAGGGAGTGTAGTGATGGGGCAAGGGGTAATGGGTCGATTGAGATTAGATGTTAGAAAGAAATTCTTTACTGTTAGAGTGGTGAGGCACTGGCACAGGTTGCCCAGAGAGGTTGTGGATGCCCCATCCCTGGAAGTGTTCAAGGCCAGGCTGGATGAGGCTTTGGGCAACGTGGTCTAGTGGAGGGTGTCCCTGCCTATGGCGGGGGGATTGGAACTAGATGATCTTTAAGGTCCCTTCCAACCCAAACCATTCTATGATTCTATGATTCAGCTGCAGCAATTTAGGAATGCTGTCCCATCTCCTTGTAGCGAAGGAGAGTTGACAGATGGAAATGTGGGTCCACGCCTCTCCATTGTTTATAGCATCTTGTATCTTAATCTTAACCTCTGATGAAGATGGCTCAGGGCTGGCATAGTAGCTAGTGTGTGGGTACCTTTTTACACTTTCTCAGACAATAACCTGTGTAACAAGGCAGTAGCAAGGAAGTAGAAAGTGACCATTCAGAAGGTCTCCACATGCTAATATAATGCAATGTGTGCTAGGTGAGGATGAATATCAGTCATTTCCCCATTAAAAAACCCCACAATAACAATCATTTTAATCTTAATCTGCAAATTAGTTCTTTTTCACAGCACTGAAATTCAAGACACTGCAAACTGGAATCTTCTAGTTAGAAAATATACATGTCTAAATAGCATATTTTCTTATATTTTCTTAGATTTACAAATCATTTTGGAGGGTGTGAACAAATCTAGACATCAGATACGCAAATGGTGGAAGTGTTAAGCATTCAGGGTACCACAAGCCTGGGAGTCTGCCCTGAGGTAAAGTTTGGAACAAATATGTATTTGCTTGGACAGACAGACCTGGTGCTTTGGTGCTTTGGTGTTTCTAAGTCTTGTGTGCAGGTAAGAATTGCTTATTCACTGAGCAGAACTGTGGATGTGCGATACTTCCATGTAGGTGTGTTTACCACTGTCAGAAGGAACATCTTTCTCTGTGTTTGTGGAGTAGACCCTGTGTCAGAGATTGTGAATGTCATTGACCATCTGCTCTCTTTTCTGATGTGGCACAGGTCTAAACATGCTCCTTCAGAAAGAAGTGATCAGCCAGGACAGAGCAGCACTTCTACGGCATCTTCCATTTTTATGAGGAATACAAAGGCTGGGTGTACATGCGTGCACACATGCAAATGGATGTGTACACTTGTATATGCATTAAACTACTTACCTCAGAATGCATCTGATGTGCTTTATGTGAGGCTCTCACTCAGAAAATCAGCGTGGTCATGGACACGATAGTGAGGGACCCCCAGCACCGGCACTGTCACAGGAAGGAGCCTGGACTGTAGCACATCTCGTCTCTTCTGCTTTAGGTGTTTTGCTATTGCAACTGGTAACTGGTTTTAACAAAAAATTACTCACTCCTTTATGGCATATTTTATCTAAAACATTTAGCACATTTCTTCATAAACTTTAGACTGTGCTGTGAGAAGGAGAAGTACAAACAAATGCTTAAGCACTGGAAAATGTGTCCAGAGAGATTGTAGCAAATTCCTCCTCGGAGATTTCAAAAATTCACCTATACATGGTCCTGAGCGGCTTGATCTAGCTCTGCTTTGAGAATTGCATGAGAGATTTCCAGAGAACATTCTGACCTAAATATTTTCAGGATGCCATGATTCAGTGATTTTTCTCCAATAAGAGCAAGGCCCCTGTGTTCTCAAACTTGCACCCTGCATTAATTTCAGTGTTTAACTCACCAAGCCTAGTGGGCCCTTTCAAACTGTCTCTGCTGGACTTGTCCAAATCCTTCTTTTAGATCCTTCTCATATTATTTATAGGGGATTTATTCAGTCAGTGAGATATCAATAATTTCTAATTATATCTAATCACATCATCTGACAGTTTTCCCTTTAGTTGACTTTGCCAAACAATGCTTTGCCAGGAACAAAGTTTGCCAAAAATGTTATGACTGAAGAAAGAAAGGGTATCTGTACTATGTGAAGACAAGAGTATAAAATGCCCTGAGACAAGACAGCTCTGCCTTTAAAGAAAATTTCAAGGTAAGTGTGGGGTGTCTCGGCTAGCAAAGAGAGGATAGAGCTTCCATTCTCTGTTACACTGCAGTCCTGCTCCTCCTGGCCCTCATTTTCAGAAGGTGATCTGTTTCTCAGCTCATATTTTAAATATGCTTTCAAGACAACTGTAACTAATCATTCTGCAACTTCCCTCTGAATTTCTGCACAGCAATAAGATGGGAAATTCTTTTTTCATTTTACAGTACTACCAGCCTGCAAGTCACCCAGCCTGTAAGTAACTCATCTTATCCCACAAGAGGTAAGACACTATTTTATTCATTTCTTGTGTATAATAAGGACATATAAAGGATTTGGACTTGTCTAGCAGTTCTACTTTGAAAAACACACTTACTGGAGGGAGGCAGGGGAAGAGAGGGAAATTATGCTGGGACTTCATTTGCTACCCAAAGAGTGTGTCTAAGAACTACGAGGTAGTGATGTGTGAAGAATAACATGTATCTTAGAAGCAGTATAACTGTATCAGTGTCATGCTGCACTTTTGCTAATAAGCCCTGCTTTTTGGTACAATGAAGTAATTTGGGTGGAGAAGAGCACACTGATGTAGTTTTTCTGCTTCCAGTACTAGATCTTGCAGAGCTGATGATGGTCATTCTGTGCACACGACACTGTGAAGTGCATAGTGCTTTGTGATGTGCTGTAGACCTACCACAGGAGACCATCTAAGGTAGAATTTCTTTCCTGCTGCCAAGCTGTTTGCTGTCTCTCTTATGTAAAATTAAATTATAACTCCACTGACCTGGACTTAAACCCACTCCTAGCTGATGTCTCATATTTAATTGTGGGCCAAAGCAGAGGGTGGGTTTTTTATCCCTAAATCTTTGACATGGCAGTAATGTGGTTACACCAGAAGAAAATATTTGTATATTTTATTCACTAGTCAAAAACATGTGAGTCAGTCACTTTATCCCATGTTTTCTATTAAAATATATTGTGTTCAAAAACATACTAGTCCTGCTGATTAGCTTTGAAACATGATGCAGTGTCCTCTTAGAGTTGCAGATTCCGTAGGTGCTGGTAAATGATTTGAGTCAAGTGAAGACAGATCACAACCAATATTTACTTGAACATGTTTCATTAACTAACTTGCTACAATTATTAGATCAAGCTGTTGTTATTGATGCCAGGCATCCTTGGACACTGCACATTCATGTATTTCCTCACAGCTCATTCATGCACACACTCACCACTTAGCTCCCCAGTAGGAGCAACAACCAGGAGGCCAACCCTGACAGGCCAGTGGCTTATAGTTGCATGTTGAAAAAGACCCTCAGGGGCTCCTGCTTTCATCAGGCAGTATGTATAATGCTGTAGTCTTTACTAGCCTCTTGGATGTCATCCCAGTTATACAACCCATTGTTGATGATGGTGTGTGCTCGTGGGCTTGGGCAGATTCAGCAGGTTTTGGTGTTGTGGGTTTGGCAGTTCTTGAGGCTTTATCAGGGTCACTAGCCTGCAGAGTTTGACAGTTTTGAGGAGACTCTCACAGCATGCACTTTTTCTCTGTTCAGCCCAGGCTGTTTCTCCATCCATACAGAGGGGTACCTGTGCAACCCATTCACATTCCCTCACAAGGAGGGAACTTTTATGACATTATGAAGGACTTTGCGCTACTATGCCCATCCTGTACTCCATATACAAAACTGAAAATCTCTCTTCCTTTCCAAACTCAAATTTAATTGTTGAATATGTAGGGAGCTCTCAATTAACTGCAATTAATTTAATGCTTTGCTTTTGGTTACCCAAAATTAATGCTCAGAGACTTAGCTGAGAATCTAATATTGCCTTGCCTTCTGAAATTTCCAATTATGAGAAATGTATTATCATTTTGGGATTCTAATACTGGATTTAAAATTCCACTTCAATTTTTGAAATTCATAAACTTCTATTTTCTTATAAATTATTTTCATGTACATTTACAAGGCACCAAAACACCATTAAACAGAAACTGTGATAAACATTAAAGTCATATGTTTTCATGCAATTGTGTTACATACAAGTTATTTCCAATCAGCACTTTCGGTCATCAAATATTTTTGCTGTGGGTTTAAGTTCAGGTAGTCACAATATGTTGGAGTTGAGTGTCAAAAGGGAAAAAAGATCTAAAAAGTGCAGTATATGTGTCTCAGATCAGCAGGTTAATTCAGAATAAAAATATGTCTAAATGACTACATGGTTGGGAAGTATAAGTTTTTTGATCTAAACTTCTTTATATACGTAAAGTTTCAGTGCCATCTTCCATGGTATGAATATGTGGGAACTTGTCTCTAAGGCCATTTTCAGTGGAAAATTGGAAAAGTGGAACTGAAATACTGCATGTACTGAGGGTGATGCCTTTTTTTGGGCATTGGATGTTCACTCTTGTCTGTGCAAGGACAGGATCTTGCTGTTCAGGGGACTCAGAGAAGCCAGAATTTCTGTTTCACACAGAGACAGAGTACAGCTAAGCAGTATCTCCATGTGAAACAGTTGTTGTTGGGTATAGTGGCTGCATGGTGCTGTTCACATTGGGTGTCACATTGGATCTCACTGCTCCACTGGGAGAACTGCCTTGAGGAGTCAGTCCTCCTGCTTCCACAAGGGAAAGCAGTGGTGGCTGCTGTGGGAAGTCGTTTGTCTCCAAGGCCATGCTCCTGTATGTAGCAGCAGCCGGCCCGGTTTTCCAGTGTTCTGGCCAACCAAACCAGCTTGTGGAACCATGGCTTCTTTGCTGCCACTCACCTGATACCAGTGCTCACCTCAGGGTGGTGCTTTAGGCAGGTGGTACTTTGCCTCTGGCTGGGTGATACAGCTGATCATTTCCTGGTGGATAGTTGTTCCAACCCTATGAAGCAGGGATGGACTAAGAAGGACAGGAGCCACTTCCTAACAACCCTTCAAGACCTAACTTTTCCAAACTATTTGTCCAAAACCCTTAAGAATAAAAGTCCAAACAGAAATATCAGCATCTCTTGAAGATATTTGCAATTATGCTAAAGATCCAGAGATGCCTCCAGTTTTGCCATGTGCTTCTGCCCCAAATTCTGAGCTGTCATGTGCTTCCTCCTTAAATCCCATTAGGGATTCAATGAGGGTGTATCTTAATTATCCTACCAGCCAATCAAGAATGCCTGAGCCACAAAAACATACATAGCAGGTAATAGCAACAAAATCTGTACTCAGCATTCACTGAATACAGAAGAAAACTGTGGGAACAGTGACTGAAGACTGGAACTAATTTTTGTAGCTTAATTCCCTAACAGCTAGATTGAAGGCAGAAATCTTTCTTATTCTGTGCATTTTACATTCTTTTCTGTGCAAGGATTCTTCTTCAGTAGGAAAAATGGACAAAAGTGTTTTGCTTGGCTTTCAGTGGAATTTGTAAGAGGTGGTAATCGAAACCAGATGCCAGTACTTAGATAAGGTTTATTTGCCTATGATATAATACATGCTCCACCACCCAGCCTGTCTTAAAAAACAAGAGAAAGCCTGAATCAGATCTTTGGAAGAATGATTAAATGTTTCCTAGAAGGAAGATTACAGGTTTGATGCCTGATACTTCCTAGAGTGCTAACTCATATACACCAGGTAGCTTATACAGAACTGCAGAAATGATCTGTACTCCATATTTCCTGTCTGAGAGTATATCAGTTGCCTTCAACAGGGGTCTGTTTCTCTCTACTGACTATATAAGGGTGCTGAGGTGGTAAAAATAAAATTTAAAATATCACTTTCAGAAGAACAAAGTTGTCCTTGTTCTAAGTCTTTATCACCTAAATTGCCTGTAGTCAATGGAGAACAGCGATGTTGACAGAGAATGATTCAGGTCACTCTGAGAAAAATGTCTCAAAAAAGATGGAGTTAACTCCTGGAGGTGCCTTTTTTTTCATCAGAAACTGTAGACACCCTGGACCTCTAAATTAAACTGCCAAATTAAAAATAAATTTAAAAAAAAAAAAAAGAAAAAGAAAATATTTCTTCAAGGCAAAAAACCTGGGGAACTCTTGATAAGTCAGTTTTTTAGGACACCAAGGAAGGCACCTCGATCAGAAATGCACACTGAGATAATGTGGAGCAGTCTTATAGGAGTTTGAAGATGCTAGGAATGAAAGGATCCTGCACTTCACCTGTGGAAGACTGGTGAGGACATATCACCAGTGATGTTGTTTAGTTTCTCCAATCACATCTCATTTCATTTCCACGTTCTTGACAAAGAAAGCATTTTCTGTTTTCTTTTCTCTGCTTTGAAGTTAGTATAGTATTAGTGTGTTCTTTATTCAATTTGATACATTTGAATATCTTTGCTTGGGTAGGAGCAGGGGACTGCATTTAGAGAAACACCAATGAAACTGGTATTTTCCCCATTAGCAAGTTTTCAAAACCGGGAAATGACTGAATATAGCTCTCCAAATGACAATCATGGCTTGATTTACAAGAAGTAGATAAAATATACTTAACCTTGTCTTTGAGTAGGTATCTTTCTAAAGGGGAAGAAGTGCAAGGGAGAAGCTTACAAAGGGAAATATTTATAATGCTTGAAGGGTGGCTTTCAACAAAGGTACAAGAATATTGGCTAGGAAGGCATTTGGAGCCTGTAAAATTTTAGACTTTTAAAGCCAGATGAGTCAGTGAGGAACAGCTCTCAATTTCATTTTGATACATACTTCTGAAAGGCTTGTCTTCGCTCTGAAGCATGCCATTAGAAGTGATGTGACTGTTCCTGCTTGTTAATAAGACCCATTTCTGAACTGTATCCTTGAACTGGCTGATGGGAAAGAATCTTCTTCTTTTATTTTCTAAAGGTGGATCCAGTTAATGTTTATCATAAAAATATATGTGCTAACATGGCTGAGCGAATAGCATAACATAGCATGACAGAGCAGGAATAACTTGAATTGCTGTTGCCACCAGACTGATCATAAAGCTAGCCTCTGATGGGAGAGATTTAATCCTCTTGAAGACAGTATTGTCATGAAATAACATTTTGCCTATCAGAGTTCTCTACAGGTGTAACCAAAATAAACTGCAGCCATGTCTTCGGATGCTGAGATGGCCGTCTTTGGGGAAGCAGCTGCATATCTCCGAAAGTCAGAGAAGGAAAGAATTGCAGCCCAGAACAAACCTTTTGATGCCAAGTCATCCATCTTTGTGGCCCATCCTAAGGAATCCTTTGTGAAAGGGACAATCCAGAGCAAGGAACCAGGGAAGGTCACTGTCAAGACTGAAGCTGGAGAGGTGAGTGAAAAACAAGGCTGAAGGACACCATTTGATTCCCAGTCTCAACTCTTAGCTGCCATACATGGATCTCCTCCTTCTGACAGACCCTGACTGTGAAGGAAGATCAGGTCTTCGCCATGAACCCTCCCAAGTACGACAAAATCGAGGACATGGCCATGATGACCCACCTCCACGAACCCGCTGTGCTGTACAACCTCAAAGAGCGTTACGCAGCCTGGATGATCTACGTAAGTACCAGCAGCAGTCTTCCTTTGGGTAGCTAGGAGGAACTGCTCTGCCAGGCTAAGGGGAAGCCAACGTGCTGTCTCCCTTCCTCGCAGACCTACTCGGGTCTCTTCTGCGTCACTGTCAACCCCTACAAGTGGCTGCCGGTGTACAACCCGGAGGTGGTGTTGGCCTACCGAGGCAAGAAGCGCCAGGAGGCCCCTCCACACATCTTCTCCATGTCTGACAGTGCCTATCAGTTCATGCTAACTGGTGAGTGGCTGTAACTCCCTTAAGGTAATTATACTGTGAACAGCTTTCAGGGGAATAACAAGTTGTGTCTAAACTCTCAGTTTGGATTGTTTCTTTCCAGGGTCATTTCCCAGATCACCCATATTTGTTACTCCAAAGATTCTAGATGTCCCTTTAAGCAGAGTCTCAAAGAAGCTGTGTTTAGCTCTAAGGAGTATTACAATAAGCATAGAGTGAACTCCTCCAGATCTTTTTTCCTTTTCTTGTTTAAGTCCCCCAATGAGATCACATCAGGTTTAGCACTTTAATATACCATTTCATAGGTTTTTTACTGCACATCTGAGCTTTATGCTGCAAAAACATTATTTCAGTGGGCAATAAAGCCATTTTCTCCTTCTTTTGGGCACAGTATAAAAAGATACTAAGAACATTAAGAAAACAATTAGAATGTTTCACAGAATCATAGAATCATTGAATCATAGAATGGTTTGGGTTTGAAGGGACCTTAAAGTCCATCTAGTTCCAACCCCCCTGCTGCGGGCAGGGACAGCCTCCACTAGATCACATTGCCCAAAGCCTCATCCAACCTGGCCTTGAACACTTCCAGGGATGGGGCCTCCACAACCTCTCTGGGCAACCTGCGCCAGTGCCTCACCACTCTCACAGTAAAGATTTTCTTTCTAACATCTAATCTAAATCAACCCTCCTTCAGCTTAAACCCATTACCCCTTGTCCCACCACTACACTCCCTGATAAACAGTCCCTCTCCAGCTTTCCTGTAGGCCCCTTCAGGTACTGGCAAGCCGCAATTAGATCTCCCCGGAGCCGCCTTTTCTCCAGGCTGAACAACCCCAAGTCTCCTAGCCTGTCCTCATAGGAGAGGTGCTCCATCCCTCCAATCAGCTTCGTGTCAGAAAAGTGGCCTATCTCTTGTGGCAGTGTGCTGTAGCTACCCTGGCCTACCAAACTTTTAAGGAGTTCCTTGGTGTAGAAGTCTCTGTGGCTGCCTATGGGACATGGTGGGGTGGGCTGCCGGAGTGCAGCTCTGAGCAGTTCCAGTGGAAGTAATGAAAACTAAAAATGACAAAAGACTTGACGTGCATGTACCTGCCTACTCATGTGGTAAAATTGTAGCGCACAAGGCTGTGTGATGTGCATAATATGCTGGAAACAAGAAGCTGGGCATGTGTAAGGAATAGTGTTGTGGGCTTGAGTGAGTAAAAAATTAAGATCAGGTATGGCAACATCATATAGTTGTTGAGTGTTGAGCCAGGGGTTATTCCAGATGCTAGTGAACTGCATGCAGACAACAGTGATTTCTAGAGGGAAACGGCGGTGGATCATGTGGATTTATGTCTCTCTGGGCTAATGGCTTGAATGAATATGAATCACTCCCTGGGTTACACTACAAAGTTAGTTTAGATATACCTGTGTAGCTTTGGTAAAATGTCTACTTTAATCTTATGCAGCCAAGAATATACATGCCTGAAAGAATAATGCCTAAAGTACAGAAAGAGATAATATGTTTTCAGTGGGCTGATGGGTCCTCTGATGGGCCTGGAAACAGCTGGAGCAGGGTATTCTTTGGACTCCCCCACTTGCCATTGACTCTCTATACTGGGAGGGTGCAGATGAGCTTTTATCATGTAACCTAACATTAACCTGCAATTTTAATTTCATTTGAATATTTCCTCTTTTTTTTTTTCCTCACTGTGTAACTTTTAAAACATGATCTGAATTTTTGCAAGAAATCTAGCAAAAAATCAAAAGAGAAAATGAAGATGGTGAAAAAACCTACATTAGAAAACATTAATTCTTCTGCATTTGATAAAAAGGTGAATGAACAAAGGAAAGGAAGATGAAAGAGGGAAAAAGTTTTGCTGAAAGGTTAATTTTTTGATAGAATCCAAAATCTTTCTAGGGCGGAGCACTACTGAGGCAAGTTACTTAACTGCCAAACATATGTTTTTTGTCAAACAACTACCATGATATCTTATTTTTAGACCATTTTTAGTATTTTCTGTGTTGTTCATTGGCATTACAGTTTCTTTGTTTCTGCCTCTAATACAGATCATGAGAACCAGTCGATCCTGATCACGTATGTACACCCCTGCTCGGGTCCCTGCAGGGCTGCCCGGTGCCAGGGGACCTCCTGCCTGACCACACGCTCTCTGCTTCTTTCTTTGGTTTGACAGCGGAGAATCCGGTGCAGGGAAGACTGTGAACACAAAGCGTGTCATCCAGTACTTTGCAACAATTGCAGCGAGTGGGGATAAGAAGAAGGAGGAGCAGCAACAATCAGGCAAAATGCAGGTGAGTTACCAGTTACTAACATTTTGTCTAGTTCTGCAGTTATGATGTGGATTTTACTATGTGTTTTAACAGTAATTATCCTGCAGGGAACGCTTGAGGATCAAATCATCAGCGCCAACCCACTGCTGGAGGCCTTTGGAAATGCCAAGACTGTGAGGAATGACAACTCCTCACGCTTTGTGAGTTTTCAGGCAAAACCGGCTTCAAATTACAAGGGGGAAGAAGTGTATTGTTATTGATTGCTTCCTGAAATTCAACAATAAGAAATTTATATTCATGTTTCCTTAAATATTTCCTCATTTTATAGCTAAGTATTGAAACAAAAGACAGAATACACATATAAATGACAGAAATAAAATTTAAAATGGAACCTTAAGTGTACATTCAGTGCAAATATACCCTGAAATGGTAAACTGGTAGAATGATACATACATCTGTTTTCACTGTATAAAATATTCATTCCCTAGTTCAGCCCTCAGCAGAACTTAATTGAAATCTAGATCAGATTGTTCTGGGACTGATACAGTCAAGTTTTGAAACAGCCTCTGGGTACCTTTCCTAAAACTGCAATACACTAATATTAAAAACATTGGTGTTCATGGCTAGTCAGAATTTCTCTTACTGCAGTGTGTGATGTTGCCATTTGTGCTTTCATAATAAACCTCTAGCTCTGACTTCGCTATGACTCCCTTTAAGAAGTAGAGCTTCCCTTCTGTTGTCCAAACTCCATCTACATATCTTCTCCTTAAAACTGACATCTCTTTTTTTGTTTCCCCCTTTCTTAAGGGTAAGTTCATCAGGATTCATTTTGGGGCCACAGGCAAACTGGCTTCTGCTGACATTGAAACATGTAAGAGACCCTCCTGGCCTGATCACATTCCTTCCTCCCTTTCCACCTCAGTGTACTCTCTCAGACCTAACTCTGTCCTACTATCCTTGGCAGATCTGCTGGAGAAGTCCAGAGTCACTTTCCAGCTCAAGGCAGAAAGAAGCTACCACATATTCTATCAGATCATGTCCAACAAGAAACCAGAGCTAATTGGTAGGAAGTATTAGGAATTCTTTGATGGAATCTGAACATGTTTAACATTTATCTTCATTCTTATGCCCAGATATGTACTATTCCTCTTTGCAGACATGCTCCTCATTACCACCAACCCATATGACTACCAATTTGTGAGTCAGGGGGAGATCACTGTTGCCAGCATTAATGATCAGGAGGAGCTGATGGCTACAGATGTAAGTGACACAAAGCATATTGGTATGGTGAAAGTTCCGTTTAATGACCCAGAGGTTTATTTGACTGATTCTGTTGCCAGAGTGCTATTGACATCCTGGGCTTCACTGCTGATGAGAAAACAGCCATTTACAAGCTGACAGGGGCTGTCATGCACTACGGGAACTTGAAGTTCAAGCAGAAGCAGCGTGAGGAGCAGGCAGAGCCGGATGGCACGGAAGGTATGAAGATAATTTGCTACTGATGTCTCTGTACTACCAGCAGAATTTTGCATTGTGAGACCATCAGAGTCTGTAGAAAACGTGTTTTTTGAAAATGGCAAGCTTTTTTCCTTCTAAGAAGAGACTTTTTTTTTTTTTTTGTAAGAAATTGAGTTAAGCATTCCAAGGACAAAAAAAGATTGCTTAGATGTCGTCTTCTCATTGTCTTTAAGCCCAAATTCTAAATTTTTAGGTTTCTTGGCTCTGAAATCTCCATTGTCTCACATCACATTCTCCCAGTCTCTCATCACATTCTCTCCAGTCTCCCATTGTCTCACATCACTATCCTCCCAGTTCTAGGGAATGACATTGAAAGAAACAGATAGATATGGTTTATCAACACCTGACTCTGAAGCTGGTGTCACGAGCAGAATTTTTGGGTTTTCAGTCATGGGATGATCTCAGACCTGCTGGGGCCTGATGGGATTCACCTTTCTCAATGGGGGAAAAATGTTTTTGTTCATGAGTTAGTGCGACTGATTGAAAGAGATTTAAATTCCATTTGGAGGGGGAAGGGATAAAATTAGGCTTACTAGAGATAAGCTATGTGATAGCATGACAATGGCTGAGGGATAGTGTGCTAGTGAGAGCTTACACTCTTCTCCATAATGTACTGCGTACTCTGGAATGCTATTTGAAATATTTGTACACTATTGCATGCAGTATGAGGAATAAACAAGAAGCAGAAGCTTTGTCTCAGTCCCAGAGCTATGACATCATTAGCATAAATGAGACTTGGTGGGAAGAGTGCTGTGACTGGAGTGCTGTGATTGATAGTTATAGGCTTTTCAGGAGTGAGAAGCAGGACAAACAAGGTGGAGGGATAGCACTGTATGTTGAGAAGTTGGACTGTACAGCGCTTGCAGTTGGGGACAATATGATTGAAAGCCTCTGTGTAAGGATTAGGGGAAAAGCTAATAAAGCAGATGTTGTGGGAGTCTACGTCAGATCACCCAGCCAGGACGGTGACACTGATGTACTATTCTATATGAAATTAAGGGAAGTCTCAAATCAGTTGCCCTTGTCCTTACGGCTGACTTCAACTTTCCAGATGTTAACTGGGGCTATCATGCAGTAGACATGAACAGGTCCAGGAAATTCCTGAAACACGTTGAAGATAACTTCTTGATACAGGTACTAAGGGAGCCAACTGGGAAAGGTGCCCTCCTGGATCTGTTGTTTGTAAATAGAGATCTTTTTGTAGATAATGTGATGATTGGTGGCTGTCTTGGCCGCAGTGATCAGGAAATGGTTACGTTTAAAATATTTGGTGATATGAGAAAAAAACTGTCAGCAGAGCTACTACCCTGGATGTCAGAACTTTAGGATGCTCAAGAAGCTAGTTAATAAGATCCCTTGGGAATCTGTTTTCCAGGGTATTGAGGTCCATAAGTACTGGTCACTTTTAGAGAGCCATCTTTTAAGAGCACAGGAGCAGACAATTCCAATGTGTTGGAAGTCAAGCAAGCAGGGCAGAAAGTGGCTTGACCTTGATCAGGGATCCCTTGAACAGGGATCTTCTTCTAGAACTTAGTAGGAAAAAGAAAGTGTATGGACTTTGTAAGCAAGGTCAAGGTACACAGGAAGACTGCAGAGATGCTGTTCACCACTGTAAGGAGAAAATTCATACAGCCAAAGTTCAGTTCAGTTGAAATTGGCCAGTACTGTGCTGGATAACAAAAAAGGCTTCTTAAAGTACGTTAACAGCAAAAAGAGGACTAAAGAAAACAGTAGTCCATTACTTGATGAGGTTGGTCAGCTCACAAATAGGGATAAAGAAAAAGCAGACACATTTAATGCCTTCTTCACCTCTGTCTTTAGCACCAATGATGGGCCCCGGGACCCCCTGAGCCCAGGGTTGGAGGACTGTGACTAGGGGAGTGATAAGCTACTAATTGACTTCAAAATTGTACTGGATTTGCTGCTGCAACTGAATGCACATAAGTCTATGGGCCCCAATGGGATTCATCCTAGGGTACTGAAAGAGTTGACCAATGTTGTAAGACCTTGCTCAGTTATTTATCAGCTGTTTTGGGAATCTGGAAAGGTCCCAGTCGACTGGAAGCTAGCAAATGTTATTCCAATTTTCAAACAGGGCAAAAAAAGATGACCCTGGTAATTATAGGCCTGTCAGTCTCACTTTGGTGCCTGGTAAAGATATGGAGAAGATTATTCTGGACGTTATTAAAAAAACAGTTGGAAGACAATGCAGTCATCAGTCAAAGCCAGCATGGGTTCATGAAGGGAAAGTCATGCCTTATTTAGTATACTTTTATGACAAGGTTACCCACCTAGTGGATGAAGGGAAGGCAATGGATGTGGATTTTTTTTTTTATTTTAGCAAAACTTTTGATACTGCCTCTCACAGTATCCTTCTGGACAAAATATCCAGCATACAGCTAGACATGTACACAATACAGTGAGTGAACAATTTGCGGAAGGGTTGGACTCAAATGGCTGTAGTAAATTTGGTAACATCTGACTGACGACCAGTCACTAGTGGTGTTCCCCAGGGCTCAATTTTAGGTTCAATTCTCTTCAGTGTTTTTTTCAATGACCTGGAAATGGGAGTTAAGTGCACACTAAATTAAGTTTGCCAATGATACTAAATTAGGAGGAACAAGTGATTACCTTGAGTGTAGAGAGGTCTTACAGAGAGATCTTGATAGAGTGCTGGGCAATTGCCAACTGCATGAAATTTAACAAGGACAAATGCTGGATTCTGCACCTGGGACAGTATAATCTTCAATGTACATATAGATTGGGGGACAAGAGGTTGGAGTGCAGCCCTGCATAAAGGGATCTGAAGGTTTTAGTTGATAAGTCAACAATATACCCTGGTGGCCAAAAGGACCAACCATATCCTGGGGTGCATTAAGCACCATATAGCTAAATGGTTAAAAGAAGTGATTGTACCACTATACTCAGCATGGGTATAGCTTCACCTCAAGTACTGTGTACAGTTTTAGGCTCTGTAGTACAAAAAGGATGTAAAAATATTTGAATATGTCCACTGGAGGGCATAAAGGATGGTGAAAGAACTAGAGGGCATCACTTATGAAGAACAGATGAGGATACTAGGCTTGTTTAGTTTAAAGAAGAGGAGATCGAGGGGTGACATCATTGATGTAAACTTCCTGATGAGGGGGAGGGGAGAGTGAGGTGCTGATCTCTTCTCTCTGGTGTATGGTGATAGGATGTGAAGGAATGGCTTAAAGCTGTGTCAGGGGAAGTTCACATTGGATATTAGGAAAAAAGTTCTTCACTGAGAGGGTGGTCAAGCACCAAAGTGTTTGTGGCCCCAAGCCTGTCAGCATTCAAGAAGCATTTGGACAATGCTCTTAGATATATGGTTTAATCTCTAGGTTGTCCTGTGTGGACACAGTAGTTAGACTTGATATTCCTTGTGGGTCCCTTTCAAACCAGGATATTCTATGATTCTTGTGTTGGGTTTGCATGGCAAGGTTTTGGTAGCAGGGGGGGCTACAGGGGTGGCTTCTGTGAGAAGCTGCTAGAAGCTCCCCCTGTGTCTGATAGAGCCAATGCCAGCCGGCTCCAAGACGAACCTGCCGCTGGCCAAGGCCAAGCCAATCAGCGCCTCTGTGATAACATATTTAAGAAGAAGAAAAAAACACTTAGAGAGAGAGCTTTTGCAGCCGGAGAGAGGAGTGAGAAGATGTAAGAAACTCTGCAGACACCAAGGTCAGTGAAGAAGGAGGGGGAGGAGGTGCTCCAGGCACCGGAGCAGAGATCCCCCTGCAGCCCGTGGTGAAGACCATGGTGAAGCAGGCTGTCCCCCTGAAGCCCATGGAGGAAGGATGAGGGGGTGTAGAGATTCCACCTGCAGCCCATGGAGGACCCCACACTGGAGCAGGTGGAGGCACCTGAAGGAGGCTGTGGCCCCTTGGGAAGCCCACGCTGGAGCAAGTTCCTGGCAGGACCTGTGGACGCGTGAAGAGAGGAGCCCGCACCAGAGCACGTTTGCTGGCAGGACTTGTGACCCCGTGGGGGACCCACGCTGGAGCAGTTTGTTCCTGAAGGTCTGCACCCCGTGGGAGAGACCCACGCTGGAGCAGTTCATGAAGGGCTGTAGCCCATGGGAGAGACTCACGTTGGAGAAGTTGGTGAAGGACTGTAGCCCATGAGAGGGACTCCATGTTGGAGCAGGGGAACGATGAGAGGAGTCCTCCCCCTGAGGATGAAGAAGCGGCAGAAACAGCGTGTGATGAACTGACCGTAACCCCCATTCCTCGTCCCCCTGTGCCACTGACAGGGGGCGGAGGTTGAAGCCGGGAGTGAAGTTGAGCCCCGGAAGATGGGAGGAATGGGGGGAGGTGTTTTAAGATTTGATTTTATTTCTCATTCCTCTACTCTGTTTTGCTTGGTAATAAATCAGATGAATTCCCTCTCTCAGTTCAGTCTGTTTTGCTCGTGACGGTAATTAGTGAATGATCTCTCCCTGTCCTTATCTCGACCCACAAGCTTTTCGTTATATCTTTTTTCTCCCCTGTCTAGTGAATGAGGGGAGTGATAGAGCGGCTTTGGTGGGCACCTGGCCCCCAGCCAGGGTCAACCCACCACAATTCTATGACTAGAATTCTATAAACTACCCTTTTGAAATAATTTTATCAAAAACTGTGCATCATCCAATAATTGATTCTTCTTCTCTCTCTTTCTATTATCAGTTGCTGACAAGGCGGCCTACCTGATGGGTCTGAACTCAGCTGACCTGCTCAAGGCACTGTGCTACCCTCGAGTCAAGGTTGGGAATGAGTATGTCACCAAGGGTCAAACTGTGCAGCAGGTAACAATGAGTTGGTGATAGGGAAGTTCTTCCTTGAATTAGCATCGTGAGCATTCTCTTCAGATCTGCATGGTAACTTTCTTTCTTTCCTCCTGGTATAGGTGCACAATTCAGTAGGTGCTCTGGCAAAGGCTGTCTATGAGAGAATGTTCTTGTGGATGGTTGTTCGTATCAATCAACAGCTGGATACGAAGCAGCCCAGACAGTACTTCATTGGTGTCCTTGACATTGCTGGCTTCGAGATCTTTGATGTAAGGAAAAGAGTTTCTTAAATGCTTCTTAGGAGAGCCATCCAACTATTAAGGAAACTCAGAGAAATATGTTGGTTTATTTTACATGATAGTGGAAAAATGATTATGTGCTTATAGGAGTTCAGAAGCACCTGGCCATACAAATGTTATGTATGAAGAACAATTCAGTAATAACAATTCTCCAGAAATACAAAAGTTCTTATAAGGCATAGCAAGTGAGTGTTAAAGATCCATCAGATAGACCATTGTAGGCTGAAAATGGTGGCAAATGAACATGGGCTTTCTGCAACATCATGTTTGATGTACTAGGGCACCAAAATTATGTGTTTCAGGATGCAGTGAAAACCAAGGATTTTATCTGAAAGAAGAGAAATATTTGAATGAAATAACTGAAATATTAAACTTGAATCAGAAAGAAGTGCTGTAACATGCCTAGGGACTAATCTTCTAAAATTTTTCCATGAATGTGCTTTATAACTGTGTACAAATTAGGAATATTTATTGCAAAGAATACCAGAAAATCATTTGAGAGCACTGAATTTGAAGTTTATCTTTCTTCAATATGAAGGGAAAGATATTACTGAGAATGCTGAACATAGCACTTAGTATAGTGTAGGTTTCCCTGTGAAAGCTTGTGAGTTTAAATTTCTCAAGTTTCTCTTCTTTCAACTTATGATACCATTGTTGCATGACAAGAACAGAGTGCTGACATGAGAGAAGAGAGCTGCAGTGCTAGTCTTCAGATGCATGACATGCAATTACATAGAGTTCCTCTGACCACAGACACCTATTATGTTGAATAACACTAGTCAGTGTTAGGAGAAGGACACTTGCCCTACAATTGACTCTTTCCACTAGATATAGCTGTTAAGTAAAGGACAGATTAGGCTGCTCAGCTGTGTCTGGTACATGCTTGTTACAGGAAAGATGCTGTAGAAGAGTGCTACAGATGAATTATAAGCCGATCTAACCATAGAACTAGTCTGAGTGGAAAGTAATGGAGTAAATCTCACTATTCTATAGAAGTAGGAACATGGTTCAGAAATAGCTGCATCTGTCTGTTTTGCAGTTCAACAGCCTGGAGCAGCTGTGCATCAACTTCACCAATGAGAAACTGCAACAGTTCTTCAACCACCACATGTTCGTGCTGGAGCAGGAGGAGTACAAGAAGGAAGGAATTGAATGGACATTCATTGACTTTGGGATGGACCTGGCTGCCTGCATTGAGCTGATTGAGAAGGTATCCTTCCTGTTCAGATGCATTATGCATCTGGGAATTCTATAGTTACTTGGCATCAGTTTTCAGAGGACTCTGCCACATTCACATCCAAACATTCAGTTTTGGTTATTCAAAATACCTGAATATATAGCCTATTTTATCTATGAGGTTTCAACAACTTCATGGCAGCAGCTCTGTACTAATCTCTTCAAGAGCCAAAACACTGCAAATCTCCCAATAACAGCATTCTTTCATAACAGCTGGAGTTAGTTTCCACTATAGAGCCTGCAAATTTCTCTTAAGCTCTGATAGATTAATTTCTGCCTAGCAGTACAGCTACAAATGAAGATTTTTTTTTTTTTTAATATTTGCAATATAAAAGATGGAACTTCACAACTTCGAGTTGACAGTTATACTCTCAGGTGCATCGGAGCAATAAGAGAGCAGTAAAGTTCTTTACAGTACATGACATTCAGTGACTAAGAGGATCTTGAACAAAGAGCACATTTATTAAGACATATCCATACACTGTGAGCTGTTTAGACCAAGAGTTTTTGTGAATATGACATTTTTAACATTATCATACAAATTTTCTAGCACAAATGATGTAAATTTCCATCAGTCACTGAGCCTTTGAAAGTAAACTGACTAAGTATCCATGTTTAACCTTGATATTTGGATTTGAAAAGACACAGCACTATTGCCTGATTGATACCACAGTCTTTATTTGTGATGTCATACGCTATTGAGTATTGCTCAGCCACCTTTGTGTCAGAAGGCCAATTTGACATCTGTATTTCTTTTTCCTTCTTCCAGCCCATGGGCATCTTCTCCATCCTGGAAGAGGAGTGCATGTTCCCCAAGGCAACTGACACCTCTTTCAAGAACAAGCTCTATGACCAGCATCTGGGCAAGTCCGGCAACTTCCAGAAGCCCAAGCCTGCCAAAGGCAAGGCTGAGGCACACTTCTCCTTGGTGCACTATGCTGGCACGGTGGACTACAACATCTCCGGCTGGCTTGAGAAGAACAAGGACCCCCTGAACGAAACTGTCATTGGGTTGTACCAGAAATCATCTGTGAAGACACTAGCCTTACTCTTTGCCTCTTACGGTGGAGAAGCAGGTCAGTTCTATAAAACTTTTAGGTTCATCCATGCACAATGTACAGGGAGACTCACAGATTAATTTTTTTTTTTTTTTTAATTCTGTAGAAGGTGGTGGTGGCAAGAAGGGTGGCAAGAAGAAGGGTTCTTCTTTCCAGACTGTCTCAGCTCTTTTCCGCGTAAGTACATAATTTGTTATCTCTGTTGATCTGGAAATGGAAAATAAACTCCCTTGAAATCTGAATAGTTCTTGGCTCTAGTTTGGTAAGCTTTAGTCACAGTTTTTTAGAGTTCTTGACCCATGTTTTTATAGTAAGAAAATCCCTCATGTCATTTAACCTCTGTTGCAGTGGATGCAAAGCTTATCCCTTTATCCACTACTTTACAATGATGTTGGCAGCTATGATAATAAAATTATCTTACATAGCCTAGAAGGCTACTTTCCCTTTCCTACAGTTTTCAAGGTGAAATATAGTCTCGTAATGAGATTGTTTTCCCTTTCTGATTAAATTACTTTTTCACCCTCCCCATGTCAGCTGCACACTCTAGCAGTTAGCCTGGTATGTGTGAAATATCCCCATATCTTAAGCTCTAGACTATTAACAAGTAGAGGCTTAACAGTTCTTTCTCAAGCCTGGGCCTTCCTGCCTGGCTTTTCCATATGCTTCTCCCAGGTGAAGTCGCTGTTCTTCCCTGCAGGTATTCAGGACCATATACTCATCCTTCACCTTAGGGCTACCTTCTTCAAATGGCCTATTTCCTCCTGAATTGCTTTTGTTTTGTTCTTGGTCCCCTTGTCCAGCCTCCCCTGGAATAAAACATGGGCATGTGTGCCTGGGCTCCAGGAGCAGTCACAGGTACAGGTTTAGAGCTCTCATGGGTGAAGGACAGTTGTAAATGTCTCCTTAGTTGTCCTCCTATTCTTCTGTTCTTCCTGGTAGACTCACATTCTACATCACACATTTGAAAAACTGTCAGTTTTCCAAGATAAACTTGGTAGCCTCTGCCACATTGGGTTTTATTCTGGTTTGGGATCCACCATAATTGTCAAAACTGGCTTTTCAAACATGGCTTACATCACAAAAATACCTCTTTTGATATGGGTTAAAAAAATTGGGAATCTGCCCTCTCAGATGTGATTTGAGGCAGGGCAAATATTACTGATAGCTGTTCAGTTTACAAGGCTTTGGTCCACAGCTAGAATCTGTTGCCCACTTCTCCACTACTGTTACCTTTGTGCCTACCTCTGAATCACATATAAAAAAAAATCTTTCACACTTGGCTCCACCAGGAACGTAGAATAAGTGCCAATATTCACTTGAATTAGCTCATTATTTGGAATAGAATTTGTGAAACATATAAAATATAGTGATATTTCAAATAAAATTATGTCATTAGCATTGTCTATGAGCTTTGTACTGCAAAATGGCAAATTTTTTTTACATTTGTTTTACCACAGTATTCATAAAATAGAAAAGAATACTATATTCATATGACTCCAGCAATTTTGATGGCATTATAGTAGTTTTACTGTAAAGCTGAATATGCAGAACAAACATTTATTAATATAAACTTTTGTTCATAATTCTTCAGGAAAATTTAAACAAGCTGATGACCAATCTGCGCAGCACTCACCCACATTTTGTGAGATGCATCATCCCCAATGAAACAAAAACACCTGGTAAAAGCCTCAAGTATATAGAGACCTTCCTGTGATACTGAAAATCTCTATGTTGCAATCCACAGTACTCATTTGTGCTCTGCATTGTTAGGTGTCATGGAGCATGAACTGGTGCTGCACCAGCTTCGGTGCAATGGCGTGCTGGAAGGGATCAGAATTTGCAGGAAAGGATTCCCCAGCAGAGTCCTGTATGCTGACTTTAAACAGAGGTCAGGTTTCTCCAGCATACTGTCTTATTATAGCTAAGTCTACATGTATACAACCTTAACCTGGTGGGACAATTTAGGGCCATGTTATGACATTGATATATCTTTTGTAGACATGGGATAAGTACTCTTTGTTTTCTTTACTCAGCACCTGTTCTTCTGACAGCATTACATGACTCACTGAAAGCAAACAGGACATAGACGTATCCTCCCTAGAAAGGTCCTGACATTGTCTGTTGCAAGGACAGCTGGAATCTGCATAAGCAGTTATCAGGGAGCAACAATGGTCAAGTGCTCCCTAAGAGAAGGAGAACTAGGAGCTGAAAGTGACCGCAGGGCTGACTCTCACCAACACCACCCAACAGGGTGCAGTCCAAAAGGGTCTGAACATGATGGCCAGAGCTGAGAGCTGGTAAGGCGTTCATTGACAATCCCAGACAGGGCAACCATTGAATCAGATCAAGGAGCCATCTGGGTAGTCCTGTCAGGAGCAGCAGGAGATGGGGCTAGAGACAGCACTGGAAACAAAGCTACAATATCCATACAGGAGCTCCATGGAGGAGACAACTACTTACAGTATAGGTCCAAGGTCGATCAAGAAAACAAGGACAGAGACTGGGCTGGAGAACAGCTATGATGTAACTCATGAAAGAAATGACATCCCAGGCCTAAGCTGAAATGGAGCCCATGGGCCCGTGGTGGAGGCCCCAGGTGAGGCTGGTAAAGGCTGTTCAGACCTATTGGTGCCTTCAGGGCCCTGAGAGCAATATGATTACTTAGAGACAGATTAGATAGTGTGCCAGGTTTCCTTCCAGTCGCAGCTAGCTCAAATTCCAAACTAATGCAGCTTTTTTTTTGTAACTTCTATATGTTAGTTATTTAAATAATGCATTCATTATAATATTTAACACAGTGTTTTCATTTTTTAAACAATTATTTTACTGTCAGTGATACTGTAGTATCATCTACTCCATGTAGAATTATAATGGCTAACTCGTTGCAAAAGTTTCTCACATTGCTCAGAAAACGTGTCTCTATCTAAGAAAGGAATGTCTCAAAAAATCAGTCAAGGTTCAGCCAAGACATTGTCCTGCCATGTTGTCCAGCCAATAAGCTTTTCTTATAAAAGAATGTTAGCTTGGGTAATAAGAATATTCTTACATTCTGCTTTTTTCTACAGATACAAGGTGTTGAATGCAAGTGCTGTCCCAGAGGGACAGTTCATGGATAGCAAGAAAGCTTCAGAGAAGCTCCTTGGAACCATTGCCATTGATCACGCCCAATATAAATTTGGTCATACCAAGGTACAAGTACGTCTTGGTTAAAATGTAGAGATTTGTTACAGACATATTAAGATAGGTATGAATGAAATATGAATAGAAATGTACATTCATGAAAGCACTAGAAACAAAAACAGTGCAAGGACTAAAGCAACAGGATGCATAAATAACTAAGGACATGATTGCCAGCAGTAAAAGTGGTAGCAGGAAGATGTAGATTGCACCAAGACCACAGGGTAGTCCCATAAGCAAACATTCTGTGCTCTGTTAACTAGGAGGATGGCAACAGAAAGACTGTATCCAAAAGATACAGAAAATGAGGAAACAAAAGAAAATGGACAGCAGCCTTCACTGAGTTTTGTGAAGTATGGAGCAATATTCTGAAGTGAAGAACATTCGGCAAAGTCATTGATTCCTAAAAGGGATAAAAAAGCTTGTCCAGTTACCAGTTTGTGACTGCCAATCAAGATAAACCTAGAGGATGTAGTGAGGAATTGGTAGCTGAAATTTCTTGGGTTTTTGTATATCAGACAAGTCATACCATCCAGACTACCGGCACACACTGGTGTTTGTAATCATATTGGTGTGAAAGCGTGAGTGGTTAAAGTCAATTTAGAGAACTAAATAAAATAAAAATATCATCTTCCCCTTCCATAAAGTCTCAATTACTTTGGTAACAGTAATTCCTATGGAAATGTAATTTGTTTGTGTATTGATGACATAAGAGTGATGTCTTATGCCATCCTGTTTCTCAAGGTGTTCTTCAAAGCTGGACTGATAGGTCTCCTGGAGGAGATGAGGGATGAGAAGCTGGCACAGCTCATCACCTGCACACAAGCCAGGTGCAGGGGCTTCCTGATGAGAGTGGAGTACCAGAGAATGGTGGAGAGGAGGTAGACATTCTTCTTAAAGTTCATCTCATTGCCCATTGTTTCTGCAGCCATTACACTAACAATTCTTTCCATGTGTACTGAGTAACTTGCTATGGGTGACTGTGCTTGAGCAGGAGGGGTGGGACGAGATGTCCTCCTGAGGTTTCTTCCAGTCTCAACCACTCTGTGATTCTGTGATTTAGTCATTCTGTGTTTGATTTGAATTTCAGGGAGTCCATCTTCTACATCCAGTACAATATTCGTGCATTCATGAATGTCAAGCACTGGCCCTGGATGAAGCTGTTCTTCAAGATCAAGCCCTTGCTGAAGAGTGCAGAATCGGAGAAGGAGATGGCCAACATGAAGGAGGAGTTTGAGAAAACCAAGGAAGAGCTTGCAAAGTCTGAGGCAAAGAGGAAGGAGCTGGAGGAGAAAATGGTGACCCTGCTGCAGGAGAAGAATGACCTGCAAATCCAAGTACAGGCTGTGAGTATCATCAGTGCACTTCATACTTAGTAAAAAATGAAGATCAAACACGTCTTCCAAAGAACAGAATCAAATAGGACTAATTAATCTGCACAGCAGCCATGATGAAACTCAACTTTATTAAAAAAGGCCATATACATACTGTCATAGATGTGGCCTTGGTAGGTGATTTGCATTGGAGATACATCCCCATAGACTCAATGTAAAGAAGAAAATATCTCCAATAAAAGTATATGAGTGTTTATAAAATATATAAAAATTAGAAACATATACAAGACAGATATCATATCTAAAACATATGTAAAAACATATGTGTGAATATATAATATATCTACACATAAAGTAGATCTACACATAAATGTATATATTTATTGTATATATTTACAAAACTATATGTATATACAAACACAGTGTGAAGCACATATATATATAAAAAAGTACATATGACCATATGGTCACACTCTAACTAAATGTTGTCTGAAGTGTTCTAGCAGGAATAAGAGTAAAAAGAAGTATGAAAAAAATCCCAACATTTCAGAGGCTTCAATGTATGATGAAAAGCATGGGAGACATCTTTATCCAGAGAATACACTTGTAGTTGAGTAGGTTGATTTTTCTGAAAGAGCACTTCCTTCATGAGTCAGGATGCTGGGTTCTAAATCTGCACCAGAATTACTAATAGGCTACATAGCAATGATCACTGAGGCAAAGGTCACAAGCAAAACCTAGAGAATACATGTAACTCTGTATAGAGCTTCACTATAAAATATCACTTCAGTGAAGAATATGAAACTAATTATATAATGTACAATATTCTAAGCTACAAAATTGAATAAGTGAAAAAATCACGAGATATAAACAGTAATAAGAAAAACTTAAATAATTATTTCTATTGTAGGAAGAAGATAGCTTGGCTGATGCTGAGGAAAGATGTGACCAGCTCATCAAAACCAAAATCCAGTTGGAAGCCAAAGTAAAGGAGGTGACTGAAAGAGCTGAAGATGAGGAGGAAATTAATGCTGAGCTGACAGCCAAGAAGAGAAAACTGGAGGATGAATGTTCAGAGCTGAAGAAAGATATTGATGACCTTGAATTAACACTGGCCAAGGTGGAGAAGGAAAAACATGCCACCGAAAACAAGGTTTAAAACAGATTTTGTGACCCACATTCAAGGTAAAGAGATACATTTCCAATTCTGGTAACAAGATTGTTTTCTTCTACCAGGTGAAAAACCTCACAGAGGAGATGGCAGCCCTGGACGAGACCATCGCCAAGCTGACAAAAGAGAAGAAAGCTCTCCAAGAGGCCCATCAGCAGACACTGGATGACCTGCAGGCAGAAGAGGACAAAGTCAATACGCTGACCAAAGCTAAAACCAAGCTGGAGCAGCAAGTGGACGACGTAAGCACACAGGCATATAGCAAGAAGAGAACAGGTATGGAGTTAGACCTGGCTGGCAGAGCACTGATAGTCTTGCTCTTTTTAGCTGGAAGTGTCCCTGGAGCAGGAGAAGAAACTGCGCATGGACCTTGAGAGAGCTAAGAGGAAGCTCGAAGGAGACCTGAAGATGGCCCACGACAGCATAATGGATTTGGAAAACGATAAGCAGCAGCTGGATGAGAAACTGAAGAAGTAAGCGTGGCTGTGGGGCACCCGAGTGCTGGGCTGGTGCACTTGTCTTTTCCCTTTGAGCTCTAACATGGTTTGCTTTGCCTAAAGGAAAGACTTTGAAATCAGCCAGATCCAGAGCAAAATTGAGGATGAGCAAGCCCTGGGCATGCAATTACAGAAGAAGATCAAGGAGCTGCAGGCAAGTCTCTGTCCCTTCTCCTCTTCCCCCCAGTCTCAGGTGAGGCAGGAGGAGGGCATGGGTGTGAAGGGTCCCTAATGTTCCCCAGGCTCGTATTGAGGAACTGGAGGAGGAAATTGAGGCTGAGCGAACGTCTCGGGCAAAAGCAGAGAAGCATCGGGCTGACCTCTCCAGGGAGCTAGAGGAGATCAGCGAGCGCCTGGAAGAAGCAGGAGGAGCTACCGCAGCTCAGATCGAGATGAACAAGAAGCGTGAGGCAGAATTTCAGAAGATGCGTCGCGACCTCGAGGAGGCCACGCTGCAGCACGAAGCCACGGCTGCCGCCCTGCGGAAGAAGCACGCGGACAGCACAGCTGAGCTTGGGGAGCAGATCGACAACCTGCAACGAGTGAAGCAGAAGCTGGAGAAGGAGAAGAGTGAGCTGAAGATGGAGATTGACGACTTGGCCAGTAACATGGAGTCTGTCTCCAAAGCCAAGGTATTGAAAAATATACTGAAAACAACTTGAAAATAAATAATGTTGAAACATATCTTTTTAAAATATGATCATGTTACAATATAACTCTCTGTCTCTGTGTAGAACTGTATTTCTAACTTTCTAACCCCAATGAGCCGTATAGAGCTTGCACGGCTGATGACATTTTTCTGGTGAGAATCATGCAGTTCCTAAGAAGGAGGCAACCATACACTAATCTTCTTTCATTCTCTGTGATCTCCACAGGCAAATCTGGAGAAGATGTGTCGCACACTGGAAGACCAGCTGAGTGAGATTAAGACAAAGGAAGAAGAGCACCAGCGCATGATCAATGACCTCAGTGCTCAAAGGGCTCGCCTGCAGACAGAATCAGGTGAGAGAGCCTCCTCTGTGCTGTGGAATGGGAGAGCTTCCAAAACCAGTTTGTTTGGGCCACGAATGACAAGGAAAATATTTCCTTTTTGTGTGTTTTCCTAGGTGAATATTCGCGCCAGGTGGAGGAGAAAGATGCTCTGATTTCTCAGCTGTCTAGAGGCAAGCAGGCTTTCACCCAACAGATCGAGGAACTCAAGAGACAATTAGAGGACGAGATAAAGGTGATCATAGTTCCTACAGCTGGCCACTGAAAACGCTCTTAACTTCACACTGCCTGGTGAGGACAGGGTCTGCTTAGCACAAGCAATACTGGGAGAAGATTTTCATTTCTGCAGGGAGTGCGATTAGTGGATTTTGTCCTCCAGACTTACATCTGTCCTTCACTGCAAACACCCACACCCTCCCAGCAGTCATGTTCACAGTGTTAAATTAATCCATTACAAGAGATTTCCCAGGATATTACCATCCCTTGTCCCAATCTCGCTCTTGCCCCCCCAGGCCAAGAACGCCCTGGCCCACGCCTTGCAGTCTGCTCGCCACGACTGTGACTTGCTCCGGGAACAATATGAGGAGGAGCAGGAAGCCAAGGGGGAGCTGCAGCGTGCCCTGTCCAAGGCCAACAGCGAAGTGGCCCAGTGGAGAACCAAATACGAGACGGATGCTATTCAGCGCACGGAGGAGCTGGAGGAGGCCAAGTACGTTGGGAAAGTGAGGAAGAGAAAAAAAGGGGTAGACTAACAAGGAAAATTTGAAGACACAACTGTGATATTGGCCTAAAAAGTTAAAGCTGTGCTTTGGGGCAGGGTAAGGGCTGAGGGAAAGTATATCCTCCAAAGTGTGTGGCTTATGAAATGTAGAGGAAAATATCCCCCTGACCCAGAGAATGGTACAGAAAACCTTTGGACAGTACATGCAGAAGGCACAGTGGTTGTTCAAGCCTGGGAATCAGAACTGGGAAAACAGTGACTTACTGGGAGAGGACTGGCACTGTCTGTGCATAGCATACATACTCAAAGAAGTGATAAACCGTCCTGTTGTGAAAAGCCCATCAGCCACAAGCCACAGCCTCCTCTTTGCTCTCAAACCATGAGCTGTGCTTATCTCCTCCCAGGAAGAAGCTGGCACAGCGGCTGCAGGATGCAGAGGAACACGTCGAAGCCATCAATGCCAAATGTGCTTCCCTGGAAAAGACAAAGCAGAGGCTGCAGAACGAAGTGGAGGACCTGATGATTGACGTGGAGCGAGCGAATGCTGCCTGCGCGGCTCTGGATAAGAAGCAGAAGAACTTTGACAAGGTCTTCTGGGCTCCAGCCTTGGGGCTCCTGGGCAGAGCATCCCCTCCTGATTGCCACGTCCATACTCACGGCCCATTTCTCTTCAGATCCTGGCAGAGTGGAAGCAGAAGTATGAGGAAACGCAGGCTGAGCTGGAAGCCTCCCAGAAGGAGTCTCGCGCTCTCAGCACGGAGCTGTTTAAGATGAAGAATGCCTATGAGGAGTCCTTGGACCACCTGGAAACGCTGAAGCGTGAGAACAAGAACTTGCAGCGTAAGTCCCTGGCCCTCTGCTCCCGGCCGGGCTTTCTCACTATCCACCACCACCCACCGCTCCACATGGGTCCTTGCCTGCAGGTCGGCAAAGATGCCTGTCACCTTGGTGCGACAGGGCCCTTCCCATTCTGCTCTGTGCCTGACCAGGCGTTTGGTCTTTGTTCCCACAGAGGAGATTTCCGACCTGACGGAGCAGATTGCCGAGGGAGGAAAGGCGATCCATGAGCTGGAGAAAGTCAAGAAGCAGATTGAGCAGGAGAAATCTGAAATCCAGGCTGCTCTGGAGGAAGCTGAGGTAGATGCCCATAATCACTGGCATCAGCACTAAAAATATGAGCAATGGGGACATATGGCTAAAACCTGCCTGGTCCCCCTCTGTTCTGGCTGGGAGCCAGCCAGCTGAGATTTCCTGAAATAGCCTGTAATTTTCTGGAAAGCCAGCAGTGGCTTTATCGACATTACAAATGTTTGTGCCCGCTTCTCTAGGCCTCCCTAGAACATGAAGAAGGGAAGATCCTGCGCCTCCAGCTTGAGCTCAACCAGGTGAAGTCTGAGATTGACAGGAAGATAGCAGAGAAGGATGAGGAGATTGACCAGATGAAGAGAAACCACCTCAGAATTGTGGAGTCCTTGCAGAGCAGCCTGGACGCTGAGATCAGGAGCAGGAATGAAGCCCTGCGGCTGAAGAAGAAGATGGAGGGAGACCTGAATGAAATGGAGATCCAGCTGAGCCATGCCAACTGCGTGGCCGCAGAGGCACAAAAGAACCTGAGAAACACACAGGCAGTGCTCAAGGTCTGTTCAGCAAAGCTAGAGAAGGAGAAAAGTCTTCCCTGACATTTTTGGCACCCAAGCGCACACTGACGCCTTGTAATTTCTTTTGTCCCTTTTACAGGACACGCAGATACACTTGGATGATGCTCTCAGGACCCAGGAGAACCTGAAGGAGCAGGTGGCCATGGTGGAGCGCAGAGCAAACCTGTTGCAGGCTGAAGTTGAGGAGCTACGGGCAGCCCTGGAGCAGACGGAGCGGTCGAGGAAAGTGGCTGAGCAGGAGCTTCTGGATGCCACTGAACGTGTGCAGCTCCTCCACACCCAGGTGAGGCACTCTGCTGGAAATGAGTCCCATCAACAAGAGACAGCACAGAATGACATTGCGATGTATCTTGTAAGTGATGACTATGTAAACATTTGAGGAGCCATGCTGTGATACGGCCAATCTAGCCAGCCCCCCACGTCTGGTGTGCTGCTATGGCGCTAAAGAGGACTCTTGCATTAAAGACTTTCATAAACAATACTCTCACTGTCAACTCTTGATGTGGAGGCATTGGGTCTAAGAGTACAAATCATGTCTTTCCTGTTGCACAGAACACCAGCTTGATCAACACCAAGAAGAAGCTGGAAACAGACATCGTGCAAATTCAAGGTGAAATGGAGGATATGATCCAGGAATCCCGCAATGCTGAAGAGAAGGCCAAGAAGGCCATCACTGATGTGAGCTGGGGCCTGCTTTCAGTGCTGATGGTGGATGGATTCTCCCTCAAACTGTCTCCAGCCCCAAAATGGCTCTGATCCTTTTCTCTCATCAGGCAGCCATGATGGCAGAAGAGCTGAAGAAGGAGCAGGACACCAGCGCCCACCTGGAGAGGATGAAGAAGAACCTGGACCAGACGGTGAAGGACCTGCAGCACCGTCTGGATGAGGCTGAGCAGTTGGCACTGAAAGGAGGCAAGAAGCAAATCCAGAAGCTGGAGGCCAGAGTGCGTAGGGCTTTTATTTGTGGATGAGTGAACGTGGCACATAGGTAATCACCAGGGAAGCTCCAAAGATGGTCTTCTCATTGCAGGTGCGGGAGCTGGAAGGGGAGGTGGATGCTGAGCAGAAGCGCAGCGCTGAAGCCGTGAAGGGTGTGCGCAAGTACGAGAGGAGGGTGAAGGAGCTGACCTACCAGGTAAGGCAGGAGGCCTCCTTGGGCTGAGAGAGTTTTCTCATAGCGAGTCAAATTTCCCAAGGGGAATTGCTAACCTCACGTGGTGGGAAACCAGGAACTCATTCTCTGTCCTGCTTACCAACCACTCTAGTCTGAGGAAGACCGGAAGAATATTCTCAGGCTGCAGGATCTGGTGGACAAGCTGCAGATGAAGGTGAAATCCTACAAGAGACAAGCTGAGGAGGCTGTAAGTATCATTCTGAGTGGTGATAAAGACATTTTCAAAGGGCAAAACTTGGGCATTGAGGAAGTGATTTTGAGAATTTGAGAGTTGCTTTTTTCTTTTTATCATGATATGTTTCAGGTTTGATAATGTATCCTCAGGACTGATTAGGAATTCACAGAACAATAAGAAAATAGTTATATTTAAAAATATGAAGACTATATCAGATTATAAATTAACTTAATTTCAAATATAAATAATCCTCAATTCTCCTTCACAACAACACAGCAATTAAGTAATTTCTTCAAAGCTATCTTATTAATATAATATTTTTAAGTTGTTTTGGGGTTTTTAGTTTTGTTTTAAAGACTATGGTTTTATTTGGTATTTCTGTCCCCTAATAGAAATGTGGTTTTGATAAGCATGTTA
This sequence comes from Grus americana, assembly GCF_028858705.1. Taxonomy (NCBI): domain Eukaryota; kingdom Metazoa; phylum Chordata; class Aves; order Gruiformes; family Gruidae; genus Grus; species Grus americana. Next base: position 21,144 of record NW_026561354.1, on the reverse strand, counting down.
GACTTTATACCATTTCTAGAATGTGAGGTACCAGGGTGTGTAAACAGTGATTTAGCATTTCATATTGCATTTAATGAAAATGGGGGCCCAGAGGTGCTGCTTGAAATTGTCGGTGCCTCCTAAAAGTAGTCCAGCAATGGTGGCAACATGCTGTAGATCAGTTTCCAGCACCAGATGTGGGGATCATCCCAGCACTTCAGAGTTCGCAGTCAAAACAGAGGTCCCGAGGAGAAAGAGATTTGTCTTGCTGGAGCTCACAGTTTTCCTTTGTGAAGCTTGGGCTGATACATTCTGGTTCAGGTGATGAATTGCTCAATGAAGGAGCTGCAGGAGGAGGTGAGCAGACTGTTTTGTTTCTGGAATGCCAAACAGGAGAGCGACAGGTCCTTGGAGAGACCCTGGAGGAGCGAGAGCTCAAACCCTACATTACATGAAATAACATTGTCTGAAGCTACACTTGATGGAGACTTCCAAGAAACTTGAAGCTTTTGACATCTGTCATCAGGCGAAGGCACATTCCACCTACAGATGTACACTTACAGACTAGATACAGGGTCTGGTGACAAATGAGATATGCTTCTTCAGAGAAAGCATCTGGGCCAGGTGAACCTGCCCCATGCTTCCATGAAGTGGTGATGAAAGTGGTTGGACACTCTTTTATAAATAGAGTGGAGGAACTCATCTGCCACACAGATCTTTCTCAGGAAGTTTGCCCCTTGCCAAGGGCTGTAATCCAGGATGTTGTGGAGGGACTAACAAATCTTGGCTAGCCATCAGATTATTAACCATTACTTCTAGACATGTGGATTCCTACTTTGAGAAGGAAGCAGGACTAGGTAAGCTGCTGAGATCCCTTTCATCATGAGTTAATCACTGTTTCTGATGCTCAATGGTACCACCCAGAGATTACAGAGCTCTGGGGACTACAGTGAAAGGCCTGGGAGCTCAAGTGTTGTCCTCCCTGATTCTGCTGATCAAGGGGACCACTTGGGTATGAAAAGATGCATTCTTCAGGTCAACAGCTGGTTATGTGGCTGGTGTAACAGGCAGGGCTTTGGCTTTTATGACTTAATCTTGTTTTGTGAGGAACAAGAACTTCTGGGGAGTGGTGGATTTATGTGAACAAATAAGGTAAAAGCATATTTGCCAGCATGCTTGCTGATTCAGTGATGAGAGCTTTAAACAAGGTTTATTGGGGGACGGTAACAAAATTGCCCAAATAAAAAGACAAATGGATGCAGGTAGGAAGTATCTGGGGGACAGCATGATGGGGAAGGTTCTCACACCTCTACTGAGAAAGCAACATGGAAGGAAAGCCATCTCATGTGTCTGTAGACAAACTCATACAGCATGGGGAACATGCAGGAGGAATTAGAAGTCTGTGTACAGTCACTGCAGAGCTAAGACCTCCCTGAGACCACAGACACTGTGCTAGCTCTTACGACTAGACTGTTTTTAAAGACCATCTGTACAAAGCACAAGAATGTGCAGGAAGTCAAGCAGGCTACAAATAGAGGAAAATGGAAGTGTGAGCCTTTCCATTTTCACAGCTCTCTCTCCTTGCACAGGAGGAGCTGTCCAATGTCAATCTCATCAAGTTCCGCAAGATCCATCATGACCTGGAGGAAGCTGAGGAGCGGGCTGACATTGCAGAGTCACAGGTCAACAAGCTCCGTGTGAAGAGCCGTGAGATGTATTGGAAAAATGAAGGAGAAGAATGAGGATCTAGAAAGTTGTAAAGTGACAAGGGAATACACAGAATGTGAAGCTCCCTCACTTTTTTTCCCAACACTGTAGTTAGTTCTTTTAGAAATTTGTAGAAAATAAAGTTTGTAGAGATCTTGGCATAGTAAGTGTTTCAAATTACTTCTCTTTTTCCATCTGCAATCTCATTAATCTTTTCTATATCCTGAACTTTCTCTATTGTCCATTGTATACCTGAATTATGGTGTATCCTTATATATAATAATGGAAAATTATTAAATATATAGGTACATATACATATCATAGAATCATAGAATGGCTTAGGTTGGAAGGCTCCTTAAAGATCATCCAGTTCCAATCCCCCTGCTGTGGGCAGGGTCACCCTCCACTAGACCACATTGCCCAAAGCCTCATCCAACCTGGCCTTAAACACTTCCAGGGATGGGGCCTCCACAACCTCTCTGGGCAACCTGCGCCAGTGCCTCACCACTCTCACAGTAAAGAATTTCTTTCTAACATCTAATCTAAATCGACCCTCCTTCAGCTTAAACCCATTACCCCTTGCCCCATCGCTACACTCCCTGATAAACAGTCCCTCTCCAGCTTTCCTGTAGGCCCCTTCAGGTACCGGTAAGCTGCAATTAGATCTCCCCGGAGCCGCCTTTTCTCCAGGCTGAACAACCCCAAGTCTCCTAGCCTGTCCTCATAGGAGAGGTGCTCCAGCCCTCTGATCAGCTTCGTGGCCCTCCTCTGGACTCGCTCCAACAGCTCGATGTCTCTCCTGTACTGGGGTCCCCAGAGCTGGACGCAGTACTGCAGGTGGGGTCTCACAAGAGCGGAGTAGAGGGGCAGGATCCCCTCCCTCCACCTGCTGGTCACACCTCTTTTGATGCAGCCCAGGACACAGTTGGCTTTCTGGGCTGCAAGCGCACACTGCCAACTCATGTTGAGCTTTTCATGAACCAACGCCCCCAAGTCCTTCTCCTCAGGGCTGCTTTCAATCCATTCCTCGCCCAGCCTATAGTCGTGCTTGGGATTGCCCCATCCCACATGCAGGACCTTGCACTTGGCCTTGTTGAACTTCATGCGGTTCGCACGGGCTTTTTTTTGAGAGATGAATCCCATAAGAGTTCATCAGGCCTGATGCCGTGTAGGCTGTCCCATTGTCAAAGAACTCAAAATTGTGGTGTTCAGTCCAGCCATGGAGCCATGCATTTATGGACTGTGTCTGCCTGTTCCTCCCAGCGTCACTGCCCTCAACTGGAAGGAGGGAGAAAAATATTACCTGCACCCCTGAATCCTTCAGTGACCATTCCAAGAGCCTGAAGTCCCTTTTGATTGCTTTCGTGGTACGTGTCTCTGCTTCATCCCCACACACATGGAGGAGCAGCAGTGGGTAATAGAGGGCCGTACCAGGCTGGGGAGTTTTCTCATAATGTCCTTAACACGGGCCCCGGGGAGGTAGCAGACTTCTCTGAGAGGAGGGTATGCCCTGCATATCAGGCCCTCTGTACCTGTCAGAAGGGAGTCCCCTATGACTACAACCCGCCTTTTCTTCTTTGTGTGGGTGGTCACGACCCTAGGCCTGGGCCTTTTGGGCCTAGGTGCTACCTCTGGAGTAGCTTGACTGTCATCCATATCCTCGCTCAAGTGGCCTTCCACAGCCAGAGCCTCATACCTGTTGCACAGGGGTACATGGGAAGGTGAGGTGGGTGAGGAGGAGAAGGTTCACCTGCCACACCAAGCATGGACTTGTTTCCATTCACTCCCCTCTTTGAGGCTGCTGCCTTCTGCCTGGCAAGGGGAGCATACAGGGTCCCCTTCACCTTGGCTTTGGTCTGTTAGCTGTCCCTGTTTCTGCCTCAGGGAGGGCAGAGCTTGGCTCCACCAATCTATCTCTCTCAGCCTCTCTGATGCTCCTTAACCTTTCCACTTCCTCACGGAGTTCTGCCACCAGGCTGAGCAGATCATCCACCTGGTCACACCTCACGCAGCTAACCTCACTACTGCCTTCCCCTGCCAGTGCCAAGCTCAGACACTCCCTGCAGCCTGAGAGCTGGGTGGCTGCATGCTTCTGTGGCAGCTCCGTCTGCATTGCCACATGCCTTCTGGCGAACGCAGAGCTTAGGGCTTTCTGCCTGGTGGGTGTCATGGCTGAACTCCTTCTGTGAGAGCGTGATGACCACCAATGGACTCCCCTCTTGAGCAGGCAGACTGACTAGGCCCTGCCTGCGCAAACTGCCACGCCACGCTCTGGGTCGCTAATGCTCCCTAGGCTGCTTCTTATAGGCGTCGGGGGGGGGGGGGGGTGGGCGCCGTTGCCTTGGCAACGCCCAGGGCTCGTCAGCGGGTCCCGCGAGAGCAGGCGGCTCGTGGTGCGTCCCTTCCGCGTCCCTGGCGTTTCCCTGCCTCTGGAAAGTCAGGAAAAAACGCCTGTGCACCTAGACCTGCCGCTCCGCTGCGGGTCGGGCCGGCACCAGAGCTGCACTCTTCAATGACTTCTCCATTTCTTTCAGGAATATCAAGTAATGTTATACTCAGATCTTTTACTGCTAGTAGTTTTGACATGACAGAGAACTGTTTGTGGAATGAAGCTTTCAATTTTGTTGGACATTTCCTCCGCAGGAGGAAGGTGGGGTTTTATTAGCCTATTTTTATTTCATTATATTTACATCAAGCTAGGCAGATTAAAGAAGTTTTCTGTGCTGGTACTTGGCATATTACACTGTGACACATCCTTTTCAGCCATTCTTGGTGCTTCTCCTAGTCTGTCACATCCTTACTGAGATGAAATCGCGAAACCTACCTTTAATAGTCATAATGTAAACAGGCCATGGATGCACACTGTGGGATACTAATGGCCTGTGCTATGTGCCACATGAAGGCATGAGTAGGATCAACTCCTGCCAGCCATAGCTTGGGGCACAACTACCTAAAGCCACAAAACCCTGAAAGGCTTCTAAACTAAAAAGTCAGACTAACAGCAAATCACCTGGTTGCGCTTACATTGTTAAACAGAAAAACAGACTAGAGAAGACATAAAAGCAAATAAAAGCTTATCAACAACTAACCACCTGCCCAAAGAATCCTAGCGGGCAGGTCCTTGAGTCCAAATTGGCTTTAGTTAATTTTTAAGTCTCTCTTCAGAACACCAAGGTCCACCCAGTTCCACCAGGGCCCAGGAGGTTGCTCTCTCCTGCACTCCTGCATCAGGCTAGCTGCTGTTTCTGGTTATTGCAGCATCCAGTGAGTTGCAGCCTTCTGGTACCTTGCTGTACCTCCATTACACCCTGACCAGGCATGATGCTGCTTGAGAACAGGAGCATCTCACTCGTCTTTAACCAAGCCTGTTGCTGTGCTTAAAGAAACATAACATATATACTAACAACTGAATAATCTAACAAAGGAAGCTTTATAGAGATAGTAGCAGCTTTTTCTGATATCAGCTGACATATCTGGGAAATGTGAATAACATATACTGAATAGCCTTACTTCAGTCTTTCTTTGGGATCCTGAAGAAGGTTTTGTGTAATCTACATTGCAGCTCAGCTTTAAAACCAGTTGAATGCATGCGGATAGTGTGAGGAAAGATCGTTAGCCCAAATTAAGGGTAAAGACCTTTGTTTTAATGCATTTGGATTATTCAGAGTAAAGGGTAGTGCACACCTGTTAGCTACTGAGAAAATCATCCTTTATCAGAAAGCAATTCACACACAGTTGGCATTCAGTCAAGACAGGGTAAGTAGGGAAAAGCATACTTAAAATACCTGAGACAAAGAAATAGGCAGCTATACAGATTTTGGTAGGAAAACTTCTCCAACCTGGCAACAATGGTATGTCTATCTTTACAAGTGTTTTCCTGCACGTGTGTAATATATTAATCAACTGTATTCTAGACCCACTGAGATTGGTTTACGATATGACTAGATATGGGATGATAATAATAAATGTGACTTACAATGGGCTGTGGCTTTGACCAAAGCAAGCAGACACTTAAATTATACTGTATGTGTTTATATGTGGTTAAAGGAGGTATGTCGATTACAAGGTATAATTTATTGTCCTTGTTTTCGGCTGGAATAGAGTTAATTTTCACAAGAAGCTGGGAGGGGACACAGCCTGGACACATGACCCAAACTGGCCAAAGGGGTATTCCATACCATATGACATCAGGCTCAGCATATAAAGGGGGCTGGCTGTGTGATATGCCACAATCTATATCATGAATGCATTTTTCTCAATCCCTTTGGCAGCAGAGTGCTGGCCACAGTTTGCTTTCACTTGGAAGGGCATCCAGTACAACTGGAGCTGACTGCCCCAGAGGTGGAAACACAGCCCCACCTTTTGCCATGGACTGATCCAGACTGCACTGGAACAGGGATCAGCTGTGGAATTCCTGCAATACATTGATGACATCATCATATGAGGCAACACAGCAGAAGTCTCTGGGAAAGGGAAGAAAATAGTCCAAATCCTTAAAGCTGGTTTTGCTATAAAATGAAGGGACCTGTACAGAAGATCAAATTTTTAGGAATAAAATGACTAGACGAGCATTGTCACATCTCAAAGGATGTGATCAACAAAATAATAGCTATGTCTCCACCAACTAGCAGAAAGGAAACACAAGCTTTCTTAGGCATTGTGGGTTTCTGGAGAATGCATATTCCAAATTACAGTCTCATTGTAAGCCCTCTCTATCAAGTGGCCTGGAAGAATTATTTCAAATGGGGCCCTGACCAATGACAAGCCTTTGAACAAATTAAACAGGAAACAGTTCATGTGGTAGCACTTGGGCCAGTCCAGGCAGGAACAGATGTTAAAAATTGTGCCCTACACCGCAGCCAGGAAGAACGGCCCTACCTGGAGTCTCTGTCAGAAAGCACCAGGGGAGACTCGAGGCCGACCCCTGGGGTTTTGGATCCAAGGCCCACTATACTTCAACTGTCCTAGTTAACTGTCCTTAACCCAATCCACAAGTTTTACCTTTTTCTTCTTAATCTACTCCCCATCCTACTGCGGGAGGAGGGATGAGCAAGCAGCCACATGGTGCTTAGCTGCTGGCTGGGGCTAAACCATGACATTTATATAGCTATGATTTGGACTTCCATTGAGATGATCTGCCCACATATCTCATTGAGTAGATAAGACTTATCAAGTGTACTTCTATGTTAGTAGACAAAATTAATGTTGCTACCTTAGTTAGTTACCGTTGTAGGTTAAACTGTGGTCACTCACAGGTGATTTTTATTAATGTTCTTCATGTGTTGACTTTCTTGGCTGTTTAAAAAAAACCCTGAGAACTGGATCTTGTGGCACTGTGAGCAGGATCTAGTAGTAGATGTGCTGTGTGCCTTTTCTACATTTCCCCTCTGGAACTCTGTAGATTGCCCGTGCCAGCCCTCTCAAGCAGAACATCACTGTCATGTTTGGCAGTGCTGCTGCTGCAGGGGACTGTGAGAATGGATGTTTCTGCATCCATCTACTGGCAGCAGGGCACCATCCATCAGTGCCACTAAAGAGCTGTTTTCATTCCACCAGCCAGACTGTGCTGGTTTTAGAATAACGACCTTGGTTCAAATAGCTTTTGGCTGGCCTTTTCTGCCTTCTTAAAGAGTCAGAAGTGGGAAGTTTGATACTAAATAGCAGTTGGCTAGAGCAGTATTTCCTGTGTGGATCTGAAGTTGCCTCCTATGGAAATACTGGAGTATTCACTCTTCGTATCATTGGGTTTTTTTGTTAATTCCTAAGGAAAAAAGTAAAATATTGCTCAGAGGATGGGAGGCCAGAGGTGGAGGACTTTCATTTTCAGATGTCAAATGAAACAGTCAAAGAAGTAGAGCACAGTAAAATAACAATCCATCGTTTCTTCTTAGAGAATTCCTGTTAGCCTGGGAGGTGAAACTAAATAAGCCTGGGAGGTGAAAGGAAATATGAAATGTCAAACTCAGGTGATGATACACTGTAAATGTAACTTTTGAATCAATGTACTGGAACCTGAGCTTCCTTCCTCATTTCCCTTGTACGTTGTTTCAAATTGTCTATGAAGAAAGTTTAACTGTGAAGAATAATTTCCACTATTGCTGTTCCCTGATTTATTGGTGCTGTAATGACTCTCTAATTGGCTGTTGTCAATTTATCAAGAGAATAGGCTATAAAATGTGGCAGATAATCTGGTCTTAGGTACTTGTCTCAGGTTTTTTCTCCTTTGACTATGCAAGGAGGCTGTGTTAATGACAGACTCGGAAATCTGAATTTTAGATACAGGCAGCTTAAAGAGAATCCAATCCCAAACACCTTCCAGGTGCATCCAAGAGGAGGTTTTGGAACCTGATAACTTGCCAAGATCAGAGTGCATTAACCTTGGAGGGTTTTTTTCCCAGGCAAGCTAAGAGCTTCAAAACTACTTGGTCTGTTGTATAACTTAACTTTTCATTTCACCTCAGTACACAAAGTATGGAAAAAGAGACACCACTGTTTTAAAAAGGTTTCAAGAATGATTTTTAAGGAATCCAAATCTGAAGAATCTATAGCCAAGAATATAGTTACTGAACACAAAATATCCATCAGAAGTCTTTTGAGGCACCAGGAAGGACAGCATATATTTATTCTCACTATAGTATTGCTGTTCACTCTCAGATGATTTGTCTTATTCACGAATGCATGCTCAAAGAATACTTTGTCTTCCATCCTGTGGGTCACTAGCGGATCTGGCTGCCTGTCTGAGGGAATGTCTAGCATGAGAGATTCTGCTATCAACAGGGAAATGCAAAGACCAATTACCTTCCCACCAACAGACAGAGCTTAAGGTAGGTGCAAAGACTCCTGTTTGAGCTTCTGTGGCATCTAGCTACTTCCTGGCATCCTCAGCAATCTGTCATGCTGTGTGGAAATGGTACATTTCTGAATGGCTCAGCCACTCACTGCTCCAAATCAAGGGTAAACTGAAAGCAGTTAGTTCCAACCTAGGAGAAGTGGCAGCTAAAATCAGAACTACTTCCTGAATTAGCTGTTAGAAAACAGTTTGTGCAATCTGTCCTCTGTTCATGGCTGTTCTCTGAGAGCTGTGACCCTCATTGTCACCCAGCAGCAGGTTCTTTGGCTTTTCTCCACACTCAGATTCCTTCCTGCTCTTTCACAGGAGACTTTCATAGGCCCACATGGTTTGTTTCTCTGCTTAGCTCTACATTCAGACTCTTCATGATCATCCTCAGTCCTTTTGGTCTTCCCTCTGGTTTTGTTTGCATGCCTTTTCTAAATCAGTGTCCACGCTGAGAAAGAATCCGGTGATGGCAGAGAATCATCTTTCCTTGATAATTATGTCACCTGGTGTCCAAAAGCTTCTGGTGCCCAGTGGTGTCTTGACTGGACGTGTCCCTCCATCTCATGAGAACACATTACGTAGGTTTATGCCTCACTTTGTGTTCAAGACTGAAATGAAGAAGAAATGTCAGATTAGGATGGCTTTGGTGCTTTGCCAGCTGCTTTGTCTCGGTTATGTTCATGATCCCACTCTGAAACTATTAACATGCTTACCTGTTAAAGGTGAACTAAGCTACTGGCCAGTCTGAAAAATCCTCAACTTTGTTTTGCTTGTTGTGAAATGAAATTAAACACTCCTGAAGATTTGCCAAAGTCCAGAGACATTAGTGTGATGCACCTGTTCCTCTTTTACTGTCAAATACAGTGTTGAATTTCTTCTGTGATTGACTAACACGTTATGTCTAATGGACTACTGCTGATCCAGCATGAACTCTTGCTATGGAGCATGAACTGTGCTATGAAGAACAAGTGTTTGTAAGAAGTCATACAGTAGACTCTTTTACACACAATTTAAATGTATCAGATTATCTGACTCCTTCTCTCCAGTATCTTTTTTTGTCCTGGCATTTTTTAACTATTTGATCTAGATGGATCATTTTAACTCTCTTAATATCTTGTGATTATACAAAGAATTGAGAAAATGTTTAGGACCACATTAAACCATAGTTTAATATAGCTAACATCCCACCAACATTGTGTGTGCAAGGGAAATGGCTGGGATGCTCAACTGTTGCAGAGGATCTCATAGCCCAAGGAAGATCTGTGTACAAGGAAACATGTCAGAGACTTGATGTTTCCCTGTGGACTGTTGCTGATAGTTACAGCAATTTCCATTATCACAGAAGAGACAAAGGTTTGTTCTGAGAATGTACATCGATGTGGGACCTTGCACAGCAGTAAGAACTGCTGTGCCAGGAAATCAGCCTGTTCATGGTTATTCTTTTGGTGTATTGATCATTACAGAATTATAACAGTGTAATTTTTTGCAGCATAATTTTCTCCATATTAGCATCAACAACAAAAAAAAAAATCCTGAAAAAATATTTTTGTCACAGCATTGAAATTATCCGACTCCATGGAACTTTGAAGATCAGTTTAAATAATCATGGAGACAGGGAGTGAAAGTCTGTGATTCGTATGCTGGTCTGTTGGATGCTTCAAGTGCAGAGGTCACCTATCCTGAACTGCAGTGCTATTCTCGAATATCTTGACAGTCATAGCTAGCAGATTATAACTGCAGCTAAAAGATATGGGATCCAGCTTGTGTGATCCTGGGAGCTGGTTACTGAGCATCCTCTCTTGAGGACAGTGTTCTGTAAGGATATCAGTGGGTGTTGAATAAGGAATGAGGAGTCTGAGGATCTGATTGATCTAAGTCTTAAACCCTTCAGATAAAAAAAAACAGTTTTAAATGTTTGTATCAGTCTTTCTGCAGGAAAACTATGAATTGTGCAAGGGTATGCAGTTACTGACATAGCAGCAAAAGCAGACATACCATTTTGCTTTCCTGAACTCAGCTTCCAACAGTTTAAAACATCTGGAACAATAGTGTGTCACACTTTTGTGGTCACTCACAGGTGATTTTTATTAATGTTCTTCATGTGTTGACTTTCTTGGCTGTTTAAAAAAAAAAAAAGTTTATCAGAAAAACCGTGGTGTACTCCAGGGGTCAAAACAAATGCCAATATTCTTTAACATCTTCATTACCAACCTAGATGCTGGAACAGAGTGCACCCTCAGCAAATTTGCGGATGATACAGAACTGGGAGGAGTGGTTGACACTCCACATGGTTGTGCTTCTATTCAGAGAGAGCTTGACAAGCTGGAGAAACAGGCTTTCAGCAAATGGAAATGAAAAGTCCCTTATCGGAGGGGGAATAACCCCATGTACCAGCACAGGTTTGGGGATGACTGGAAAGCAGAAAAGGACCTAGTAGGCACCAAGTTGAATGTCAGTTGGCAATGTGCTTTTGTGGCAAAGGTGGCCAACAGCATCCTGGGCTTCATTATAAAAAGCATTTCCAGCAGGTTGAGTGCAGTGATCCTCCTTCTCTACTCAGCTCTGGTGAGGCAACATCTGGAGTGCTGTGTCCTGGTCTAGACTCCCCAGTACAAGAAAGGGATCATAAAAAAGAAGCCTCAAGGCGATGATGTCAATGTGTGTAAATATCTGATTGGGGGTGGGGGGGTGGGAAGTAAAGAAATCAAAGCCAAACTCTTCTCAGTGCTATCCATTGAAAGCACAAGAGGCCATGGGCACAAACTGAAATGTAAGAAATTCCACTGAAACATAAGAAAAAAGGTTTTATATTGTGAGAGTGTTCAAACGCTGGAAAAGGTTACCCAGAGTGAGTGAGCAGTGTCTATCCCTGGGGATATTCAAAACCCAGGTGAGTATGTTGGTGTAGTTGACCCTGCTTTGAGCAGGAGGATTGGACTAGATAATCCTCTGACACCTTATAACTTCATAATTCTAATTCTGTGATTTTATATCATTTTGTTTCACCTAAGGATTTGCAGGGCAACAAATTCAACTTTGTAAAGAGTTATTGGGCACTAGTGATAATATTTGGTATCTGGATACCAGTCCTGTGTAGCACCAGAGGGACTGAAAGTGGTTGGACCATCCCACAGTCTTCCATGACACAGAGTAAAAGAAAGGAGAGAATGTGGAGCCTTTAGTTTACATTTTGCTCTTGTGAATCAATAGAAAAGTTTGTATTTGAAGTGTAGAAAAGGTTGAGGTCTGTGTCTATTTCCTGAAGGGCAAATAGACTTTATAATTAGCCATAATCCATTCTGTATACTTTGGATGATGTCACAAAGAATATGGAATGGATGATTATTTTAAAGCAATCACAAAATAGTATAAATCAAATAGCTTTTTTTTTTTTTTACTAAATTATTGTCTTACAGTTTTGCACAAACTATTGACATAGTGGATTTTTTTTTTTTTTTTTTTTGTATAGGAAACCTCTGCAAATTTTTAAAAATAAACATATCAGTTGGGTTTTCTGGTATAAATGGTACATTCAGGAAACTCAAAATTCCCACACATTGCACTGTGCAGAACTCCACTAAACACCCTATAAAGTACAGAGGCTTATCAGGATTAAAATGGAATATTAATAGAGGTGGAATGGAAAATTAATTTCTCCTCACTTTGTGATTTGCTGCCATACATGGAGGACAGGAGTCACTTTGCATTGACACATTATTTCTGGAGTCAGGCTGCCTGTCAGCTGGTAAGTGCTGATGCAAAGGTAACTGATCTTGGGAAAAACATGGATCCATAATAAGCATAAGTTAACGTCTCTGAGAGAAAGTTTAAAATAGATGCATCTGATACTTTGTTTGCATTGCATACACTTTCAAATCCATAATAATGTTGATGTGAAGGAGTGATGTGTATTTCTTAGACTATATGAACTCCATTGCCTTTCCTGTCATCAGAGTCAGATGAACACATCTCAGTTGCACAGAAAGTATTTTCTTCTTGAGGGACTTTAGTTCTGTAAGACTAACTAGTGAAACTGCTTTAACCTTAGTAATCTGATGCCCGGGAATAAACTGTATCTGACCCCTGAGATGTAATTTAAGGCTTGATAATGGCAGTTCTTTTCACAGTGGGGAATGTTCACCATTTGCACGTGCTGCTAGGCTCTTTCAAAATAAAGAGGGTACTAGTATGAATAAGTATTATTTAAGCAGTGATGAGCGGAAGTTTGCAATCTTTAAAGGCAAATGTATAATTTCAGAAGGAATGGAGGTGAATCTCCAGGAAATGTCTGAAGAAAAGATCTACCAGCCTTGGGCACATTCTGTTTTTTTCCACTCATTTCATGCCCGTTGCCAGTGTACCTCAATGCCAGTGTAAATGGGTACTGAAAGAGCACCTTGGGAAACAGATCTGTTGTCCCAAAACTTGGGGTTCATTTACGTGCTGTGCAATACACCAATATATACACACAGCAGAGGTTTTTTGTTACATATTTGCACAGATATGGTTGTCTGTCCCAAGACACCACCCCAAAGCTCCAAATCAGGGGTTATTTATACATAAACCATTAGCATATTAATCTTTCTAATACATATGCATTGTTATTCTCTTAAATGATTGGTTTAGATTTCTTCATCTAACATGCAAACTACAACACATGCTCAGTTCTTTTCTCTGCCTTTATCTTTTGAGTAGGTGGTATAATTGCAGTAGGCAGTCTGTGGGTCAGTGGTCGCAATTGCCCCTGCAAGAATTACCTTTTCCCTAGTTTCCCATTACTTTTGGCAAGTCCAAATAGTTCTTCATGGTTTACTGACTGAACTAGTAATATATCAGTTAAACTTCAGCTGTTAACAATCACAACCTACTTATCAAAGGTACATTATTTAGATATTTCTTGTCTGGCCTTAGACCAGCAGGGGTAGGGCTACACAATGGACTTCAGCAGCAGTGTGACAACTTGATTCATACCACATTTTACATTTGGTTTTACTGTAACAGATCCATTTGCCAAATCTCTGCTTTGTCCTGCCACTGCAGGAGGGGCAGGCAGGCAGGCTGTGTCTGGTGCCTCCTCACACCCCAAGTCCTTGTGAACCATGGTGCCAAAACAAATGGCTGAAAACAACAAAGGAAGGGAAAGCAGAAGTACTGGTGGGGACTGGGAGGACAGAAAGTGTTTAGGACACTCCTGGGAGAGCTGGGAGAGTGTGTGCACACTGGGATCTGCATGAGAAGCTGTTTTACGAGCAGGTAAATCTTTCGAGATACAGATAGTCTGAGTGTGACCTTCATGCAAACAGCTATGAGGCATAGAGCAGTGAGATCATGGTCCTTCTCACAGAGCCAGCCTGACCACTGAAGGAGCGTATGCTGTCCAGAAGCAGTTTTGGGAGGCATGGGTGGAGTGGAAAACACTGTCAGTGACTGTCAGGTCACTAAAAGGATTGATTAGGGAAGAAAGAAATACTTCTCTCTGAACAAGGTGGGCGTTAGACTTATTGCTGAACAGTAAAGGCTTTCCCACACTGCTTGAACCCAGCTTTCCTTTTACTCATCTCCTTATTGGTTTAGGCCTTCTCCGGTCTCCTGGTACCTGCCCTGCTGTCTCTCCTGTTCCACCCCATCCATCTGCTCTCTTACTGAAGCTTGATAATCGCTCCAGTTTGCAATGGAGAGCCCTGTCAGTGTAACGTCTTTTTCTCTTTTTGCTGTGCAGGTAGGATTGCTTTGACTGAACACGAAACTCTAACATGTTGCCTCTCAGCACTATACAATTCATTGTCCATTTTGAGACATAATGTGTGCAGTGCCCCCTGTGAGACCCCTGATGCCCAGCCCCTGCTGCAGCAGCATTTCGGCTTCTCTCTGTGAAAAATGAGACCTAACCAGTTACTCTTCATCTTGTGCAATTTATTGTTTATTCGTAATTTGGATAGCTTGTACTTGTCCTTATGGAGTTACATCTCTTGTCTGAAGGGACAGATTAAATTTATTTTCCAGTGTCACTTTTTCAGCACTGCCTTCTGGTATGTTTGTAGCCTCCTAACTTCTGGAACCACCTGAAAATTCACTATGAATACTCTGCAATCTGCCATCCATATATTAATGGCGATGCTCATCTCAACTCGTTACTGCACAAGGCAGTACATTCTTCCATTTTGACACTGACCGTGTGATTACAACTCTTTCAGCAGAGAGGGTTTCTTTAGTATTTTGATCTCAATCTTTATGTCCCAATATGTCTGTGTGTTTTAAGGAAATATCAGGACTTCTCAGAAGTTTTACAAAAGTTACTTACTATTTTTCTTCTATCCTGAGAACATCTCAAAATGTCACAGAACATTTAGGCATGGGTTGTTTTTGACAGATCAGTGTAGACTACTGTTCAATAGGCCAATGGTCAAACACTGTCACCAGGCTCGTGAATGACTAGAGAATAACATTATTATTAGACCTGGTGCCCAGAACTAACTGGATCCTGTAATTTCACGAATGCAGAAAGGCCCAGGAATAACGCTTTTGGTATCAAGTGGAGAACGGTGACGAGTGGCGTTCCTCAGGGGTCCGTACTGGAACCGGTACTGTTTAACATCTTTATCGGCGACATGGACAGTGGGATTGAGTGCACCCTCAGCAAGTTTACCGACAACACCAAGCTGTGTGGTGCGGTCGACACGCTGGAGGGAAGGGATGCCATCCAGAGGGACCTTGACAGGCTGGAGAGCTGGGCCCGTGCGAACTGCACGAAGTCCAACAAGGCCAAGTGCAAGGTCCTGCATGTGGGTCGGTGCAATCCCAAGCACGACTATAGGCTGGGCGAGGAATGGATTGAAAGCAGCCCTGAGGAGAAGGACTCGGGGGTATTGATTGATGGGAAGCTCAACATGAGTTGGCAGTGTGCGCTTGCAGCCCAGAAAGCCAACTGTGTCCTGGGCTGCATCAAAAGAGGTGTGACCAGCAGGTGGAGGGAGGGGATCCTGCCCCTCTACTCTGCTCCTGTGAGACCCCACCTGCAGTACTGCATCCAGCTCTGGGGGCCCCAGGACAAGAAGGACATCGAGCTGTTGGAGCAAGTCCAGAGGAGGGCCATGAAGCTGATCAGAGGGCTGGAGCACCTCTCCTATGAGGACAGGCTGAGAGAGTTGGGATTGTTCAGCCTGGAGAAAAGGTGGCTCTGGGGAGATCTAGTTGCGGCTTGCCAGTACCTGAAGGGGCCTACAGGAAAGCTGGAGAGGGACTGTTTATCAGGGAGTGTAGTGGTGGGACAAGGGGTAATGGGTTTAAGCTGAAGGAGGGTCAATTGAGATTAGATGTTAGAAAGAAATTCTTTACTGTGAGAGTGGTGAGGCATTGGAACAGGCTGGCCAGAGAGACTGTGGAGGCCCCATCCCTGGAAGTGTTCAAGGTCAGGTTGGATGGGGCTTTGGGCAATGTGGTCTAGTGGAGGGTGTCCCTGCCTATGGCAGGGGGATTGGAACTAGATGGTCTTTAAGGTCCCTTCAAACCCAAACCATTCTATGATTCTATGATTAACAAAGAGCTGATCACAAGACAGACAAGACATTCTGCCTACTGAATGATGATGTAGCAAAATGGCAAAGTCTGAGAAGATTTCCATATATATTAAAATACTAGATCATGTCATGAAAGCAACTCTTTTGGGTTCTTGCAAAGAAGAGCATGATACTTTAGCTAGGCATAATGACTGATTCAGACTTAGACCTATACTAACAAGTGTGTGAGATATCCTTTGAAGGAGGCAGTGGGAAATGGGGTCCTTAAGGAGATAGGCCTTCATCCCTGTGACAGGAGCTGTGGCTTTAGAAGATGTAGGAAAATGATGTCATTGCTGTCATAATCTTGTTTCACACTTTCTTGAAAAAAAGGCGTGAGATGTCTGCTAGAGCTGCTTTGGACTGTAAAAAGCCAAAAGACAGTAAAAATAAGAAAAAAACCCTAGTCTCTCTTCCTCTCCAAAGGGTGGTAAAGAAGCATGTGGAACAACAGATGCAAGGAGATCTGTAGAAAAAAGTTGAAAAGGGATTGCAGGTCAGAACTTTAACATCTGAAATAATGTTCAGGGATAAAAAATATCTGAGTATACATAGCTGAGATGACCTTCAGAATGCCTTTGGATGTTAAAACCTGTGTTACATTTTTTTTTTCCACATTTTTCCATAATTGTAGACATGAAATTTATGCATATTTGAAAGAAGAGAACTAAAACCTAGGTCCCTCTTCTCTACTCTGAGTGTCTCTGGCTCCTTCTTATTTGGCCTATGACTTCTGCCTCCTGCTGCACGTGGCTCCAGCTGGAAGACAGTAACTTCTATCAGTGTGTCAGTTCTGCTGCCTGTGCTGAAGACACAGCAAATGTGGCTGTGATCCTTTGCAGCTTGAGAGACCACTTATGCAATTTTGTGGTCATTGTGGCCATGTGAATCTATCAAACTGAGAGTCAACTATAGCAAAAAAACCCCCCAAAAACCCAAAACAACAACCCCCCCCAAAAAAATTCAAAAAACCCAATAGCTCTACTGAAGAATGGGCAAAACTCATTCATCATCTCAATAAAACAAGTATTGATGAAACAGTTGAGAAAGATTCACTTATCTGGAACAAGTGCAGCTCAGAATTGTTAAAATAGTTATGAGAATGGAGGAACTAGTTTATGATGAGTGACTTGAAAAGACTGGCTTGTTTAGTCTAGCGAGATGAAACTGATACAAGATGGATTTATTTGTGTAATTCTACTGAGCAGAAAAAACAATGAGGAAAAAATCTCTTTAGGCTGAAGGAAAATATTAGGATTAAAATGAATGAATTAAAGAGACAATATACTAATCAATTTTGAGAATTAGAGGTACATTTCTGATCCTCAAACACCTATATGCTAGATTCATCTTTTGAGAATTTTAGAGGTAAACACATTTTCTAGAACTAGAGAACTAGAAAGATGCCATCAAATTCTGGTCACTGCAGTGGTGAGCACCATATCATAAATTTTTCTTCATCCCTGTATTGTTCTTCTTTATAACTGGTAGTAACTTGGGACCTGATGAGATTACAGAACTGATTGTAAGAAATGTTGTTTGATACAGATAGACTGGGAAGTTGTGTATAGTTCTGTGTTCCTATCCTTCTGTTTTCCAAGTGACAGAACTCTTGCTTTTAATTTGAAGCTCAATCTTCTTTTTGGTCCCAGCTGGACATCAGAAGTACAATGTCCTTCTGCTCAAGAAGCTTTGGCAGTGTCATGGATAACAAGTGAATGACAGGGATACTTGTCAAGTTTCTCTGGTTAGATTTGTAGAGCACAAACTGTATTATTATTAGGTAGACAAATTAATATGCCAAAATGCCCATGCAGCAATAGCAATCTGTAAATCACAAAAATCTTTTAACAAAAACTTCAATGACATGCCAAACATTTCTCACCCTTAGGGAGAGAATTGCTAGGGGAAGAACCATGTACCTTCTAAATATCGAATTTATAACAAGGGGTGGGAATATTGCACTGATTGTCCATGGCTTTTCATCTGTTCTAAAATGACTGATGCAATGGCCTCTTTCCAGAATTACCATGACACATCTTTTTTTTTTCTTTTTTTTTTTTTTCATTTGCTTCTCTTTGTTTACATTATTGGCAGGATATTAGTGCTCTGTGTACTCACCGGCACCCACCCGTGTTATCTTCTGGATGAGCTGTTCACTGAAGGTTATATAATACCGTGCTATGGAAAGGGTTCATTCATGCCACATTGTACTCCCTGATTGTGACCCTAAAAGTGGAATCACATTCTGCCTGCACATGCCTAGCACTTTGTTGGCCTGCATCAGAAGAGCCCTGAATGCTCTGCATAAAGCAGAAGCCAAACTTCCTTGTTGTGCAGATAATCCACTGTTTAGTAGATGTCATGCCACTCAGGCTCTTCCTAAACAATCCAAGTAGCCATTGCATGTGCAGATTGTTTCCTGGGCATGTTAACAGGACTGCCTCTGGCAGGACTGCTGCATGGACACCTCAGCTGAGGACATGGAGGAATTGCTGGTCTGGTAAGAGTGACCAGCACCTTCCTGTGAGCTAAATGCAAGGCACCATCAACAGCCTTGTTTCCCTACAGCTATGGGGAGACCCACAACAGAGTTGTGGACACCCATGACAAGGGACCAGAATTTTTCTCTGGGAGGGAAAAGACCATCAGATTGACAGAGGGTCAGTGATGCTCTCATACTGTCGAGAGGGTGTGTTACATCAGCTGCACTACACCAGCGCAGCAAAGCAACTCTTAAACTCCTCTCTGGCCTAGTTTTCCCTTCCTTCCATCCCTGCCCCCCCAGAAGAAGCATGTCGATGCTGTTCTGCCCCAGGGCTGACTGAGCCATGCTGACTGTGGCCGGCTGTGGCAGTGAGGTTCCAGGCATCCCACCTGTTCAGTGGGTGTGGGGGTGACTTCAGAAGAGGGCACAGAAGTCCAGCCCCACAGTGTGGGGAGCCAGCACATCTCTGCAAAGGTTTGTTCTTTCCTTCATGCTGCTATAGGGATGTCTTTCCCAAACCACACCCCCACTCACTGTCTCCTTTTCCCAAAAGCTCCAGGAACTGCTTGGTAATGCTGCCATGGAGGGAGGGAGGGCAGGGCACATCTGAGCATGGAGCATATTGCTGTGTGAAATCTTCCATGATAAAAGTCAGGACACCTTTGCTGAGTTAGTGGCTGTTACAGTCTTTGATACTGAAGAATGGGGGTGGGTGGGTGGGGAGCAGAGAAGCTTCTGCAGATATTTCTCAGGGGTAACTGTGATGTGCCCAACACATGATGATCCTGGTTCCTTAAGGAACTCTGATGCCACGTAGGAGACCTCTCTCCAGGTGAATTCCATGGAGACCAGACAAGGGGAACATTTCTACCACCTCACTCCTGCTGTCAAAGAAGTAAATGAGTCAACCCCCATCTATGGACAACCAGCAGTGGAGAAATATCTCTTCCAGGAATTTTTTCATCACATCAGCCTAGGAAGGTTTTCACCCCTTGACACAAAGGAATCTGTTTTCTTACCAAAAAATGTTGTGAGTATTTGGATGAATTTACTTGGCAATAACTAAAGTGAGGACTGGGAAGATGAAAGAGGGTGGAATCATGGAATTTGTGTTCAGAAACATTCATGGCTTTCTCAGGAAAAAGTCACCACTCTGTGCATCCATGCAGATATTTCTTCCCAGGAAGAGTCCAAGCTCTGCACAACCATCACAGAACCAACACAGAAGCAAAATATTAAGAGTACAATAAATGATGTGTGGACAAATGTGGGTGTAAATTCATTTTTCCATGTGTGTAATTTCCTGAATGCAGAAAAAAAATAATTATTTTAGATGAACTTATGATGTCTTGAATTGTATAAATCCTTGTGTTCTTTTTATAGGCACAGATCATATATTCTGTGCAGCTGACAGAGTCAAATGCTACACTCACTCCCTAGAGAGTTCTAACCTTCCCCTCAAATTTTAAGATGTCACTGAAGAACAAGCTCCATGTTGCTGAAACACAACACCAAGGAGCAATGATATTAACATCCATAAAAATAACTCTCTGGTCTGGGATCCTTAGGGATGTATCGCTGACAGAATTGCTCAGGTCAAGACAGTGCAGATGTCCTTATCATATTAGTTGTCATTCGCTCCTTCCAAACCAGCAACATAAATTTGAAAAAGTTACTTCCACAGTTTATATATGGTGGAATAGGAACAGCTCTGTGTCTCATTTCAGCCTGTTACACAGTCAAAAGAACAGATGCTCTGGAGACAATGCTCATGGCCCCAGAGGGTGCCTCCACTGTAAGAAGAACCATCCTTCGGAGACCATTTACATGTTCTTCAAACCACTCATAGTTAATCTGCACAGCTCCTCACCACCAACAGAGTGGCTGCTGAATGTTTCCATTCATTCAAAAAGTTGCCAAACAAATCCATGGAAGGAGAACCAGGTGCAGACTCCTGACCCCACACACAACAAACACATCAGGATTGGGACGTTCCTGAGCCAGGAGCACCTGGTGAATGGGGCAGTGCTCAGGGAGAGCATGAGCACATCTGCCTGTTCCTATAATTCCTGTACTTTGTCAGCCTCAGACACCAGCAAGGCTCTCAGCCCCTGCCAGGCAGACACTGCTCTGAGCTGGCCTTTCAGCTGACCCAGGGAAACTGCCATGTCCTGACATGCCTGTCACCACCAGCCAACACACAGCAGCAACAAGGCAGGTAGGTCCCCCTCAGGGTCAGCACCTGGCAAAGGGGCCATGCCATGGAGAGGCTGGGGCCCGGGTGCTGCTGCTCCAGTGCCAGGGCAGGCTCTGCTCCCTGGGAGGGAGGATGCCCCTCTGCACGGGCAGGCAGGCTGAGCACCACCAGCGCCAGATGCAGCCACTGCTTGTGGTTCTGGGCAGAACATTACCTGGGAGGCAAAGCACTCCATGCATTCATGGAGTGGTGGAAAACTGCTGGAGCCAGGACTAGCTGGGGTCCTCTTCTGTCTGGGCAAGGCAGCCGTGCCTGTGATACTGGCTCCAAGCTGCTGTGGGTTTGAATTTGGCAAGTCATCAATGTGAAGTGCATGAGA
>NW_026561353.1:0-76877 GCF_028858705.1 Grus americana | reverse complement strand
TAGTTGGTCGCACGCGGCGGATCCTGCGCTGGTATCACCAGTCAGAGGAGGCTGCAGCAGAGTGTGTCGGTGCTCGAGGCTCAGTAGAGCGTATCTTCAGGTACCTCAGTCATCCTTGTGGTTCTTGTCTAACCCCTCTGCTCGGGTGAAGGGAGATTTAAGAGCAGAGGCTCTTCAGCCTAGCTGACGGGGATAGAAAGGGACCCAAAAATTGGCTGTTAAAATGAGACAAACCCAAACTAGAAATACAGCAAACACTTAATGGCAGGAGCCGGTGCTTCTCACACTTGGATTCACCATGGCTGTTCATTTTTAGAACCAACACTAGATTTCTGTGGTAAGAGAGCATGCAGATCAAGAAGGGGTTAAGTGGAAGGGGTGGCTGCTCTGCCAAGTCGTGTCAGACAGTCATCAGATCGCTCCTGTCTCTGCCTGAATGTCCGTCTGTCATGTCCCGTCCCCCTCCCCCTTAATAAAGTTATTTCAGGAGCTTTAAGCTCTGGGGAATCTGGTGAAGCTCAGTCCCTGTAATTGAGGGAAAATTGTGTCCGGTGCTGCGGATTCTTGCATCTGTGAGGATAGCTTCTGTGGCGGTTGCTGATGGCTCTGGAGGACAGGTAGGAAGCCCTCTTCTCTGTGAAACGCCAGTGGGATTTCCTCAGGGTTTGAGGCTGAGAAGGCTTTAGCTCGTTTGCTGGAAGAATTTGTAGATTTGGGAAGATGCTGAAGGAAGGAGGCTGAGAAGAGTTCCCTAAGCGTGGGACAGATCAGCATGGATGGAGCGACTGCTGGCGCAGCACAGAGGAGTGACCAGAAGCCGTTGTATTGGGGGGGGGGTGAAGATGTGTTTTGAAGGTGTCTTGTAAAATGTCCCCACCCAGCGAGGGCTGGGGGAGAGCCTGGGGGGAGCAGGGATCTCCTGGGGGGGTGGCAGCAGGAGCCCCCGGGTGACTTCCCAGAGCTTGCAGGGGGATTGACCTAGGCCGGAGCTGAGCTGGGCCAACAAGCCCTTGAGGTTTCTCAGCTTCTCCTGCTTGCAGTGACTTGAAACACTTTTAAAATTTCTTTTCTACTGTTTATCAGAGCAGTTGTTCTAACTACAAATTGTACAGCTGACTTTTTGAAGGGAAAGCAGTGACTGAACTGATTCATCTGGACGTGGATGCTTTAGGAACAGAAGAGCTTGCGGAGTTTGGCCGATATGAGCGTGCTTCTTGGAGCTGGTGTCAGATCGTCACCACCTACACGTAGTTTCCTACACGAGCCAGGGAGCTTGAACAGGGATTTTCTTAAGTCTATGTTTTGTGTCTGTCTAAGTACCGAAGTGCTTCTTGAAGGCCTCGGGGACTGAATCTCTCACAGGCGTTGCTCTAGGGTGAAGCACAGCAGATGTGTAACAGCATGCAGACAGATTGCTGCCACACGTGTGTCTCCCTGCCTCCTCACCCTGGTGTATAATTAGGCGCCGTGGAGGAAACGAGACGACTGCGCGTGTCCTCGGCCAAGCCCGGGTGCAATCGGAGGTGCTGGCTGCAAGATGCCTGTTTGGGGAACAGCCCCGAGGGATCTGCTGTGTGTGCCAGCAGTGGTGACACGGCGCCGTGAGCGAGGGCAGGCGAGGCTGGCTGCCGTGCCGTTCCCAGAGAGCCCTGGGGTAAAGGTTGAAACCGAGCCCACGGCTCCGTACCCGCTGATCGGAGGCTGGGGTGAGGTGGAGCCTGTTCCTGTGTACATATCTGCGGTGTGCGCAGGAAAGCGCGATAACAGTGTCCTTGCTGTGACTTCTTTTCCATCTCTCTTCTTACGGCTCCACGCCTGCTTGCTGGTAAGCATCTGGCGTGGGTCATTCGGGGCCAGCCAGCCGGGCACTCGGCTGCGGCTGTGCCGGGAGGAGAGCCGGCAGCTGGGGTAAGTGTGGTCCCCGGCCCCTCGGCTACGCTGGAGGGTCTCCAGCCAGATGGGGCTTTGTAAACCGTGTGTTTATATGCCCAGCCCCTGGTGAGCCACTGTAGGTTTTACTTGGGTTTGTGTGTCATCGAGGAGAGGCGACATGAAGTCAGAGCTGCGGGATTTCGTTAGCTGCATCCCCAGCGCCGTGTGCCAGGGTTTGTGCTGGCGCTGGGACAAGTGCTGCCCGGCCAGGGAGCCCGTGCAGGGACCTGACTGGTGCTGGGGGACACTTCAGCTCTTCTGTGAAGGTATAAAGCTCCAAGAGGAAGCTGAAATGCAACGTCCCCCCATGCCTCCCCAGTCTGGATGCCTCGTGGTGAGAGTATTCACACTGAATCTCACTGCGGGAAACGGGAGCTTCTGTGAGACTCAGCCTCTGGGTGAGGTTTGAGTGCTGCTCGCTTGCAAGCTGAGAAGGTTTAGCACAGAGTCGCAGTTCTGCAGAGGGGGGCTTTTAAATCACTTGCTCCAGTTCCCTCTGTCCCCTAAACCTGTCACACAGAGGGTGTCATTAACGCCCTGCGTCCAGCCTGGCAGTTTCAGCTTGCGTTAAGCACAGATTACGCCAACCCATTATCTCTTGTCACTAATAACAGCAACTCCCATCGCTCTTGGTTGCTCCTGTCAGGCAAAAACTTTGCTACCTGTAATGCTTGGGAGAAACTTCCAGCTGTGTCAGCAAAGCAAGTCCTAAATTTTTCTTTTTCCGTGATTCTCTCTGAAAACTTTTTTGGCGATGGTTTGTTACCAGTGTGCAGATGCCATCCCCTGTCCTGCACACTGGTGGGATTTTGGCCTCCCTTCTCTGTCCCGTTTCTGATGTGCGCTGGGATCGCTCCTCTGTGCCAGAGACGTGCGTTTGGGTTGTGAACGTGGGACTTAAACCAATTCCTCTGGTACACACAGTGTGGGGTGGTGGGCAGAGCCTTGGCTGCAGTAAAATCTGAGAGTGGCTGATTTCTTTGGTGTTTTATTTTTCTTTTTTCCCCCTAGGTTGATCTTTCACACTTGTCCCCAGAGGAGAGATGGAGGTGAGTCCATGTTGTAAGGTGAACCAACGCTTACAGCTTGAGCAAGCTCCTGCTCCTGACCTGCAGCACAGCCCACGTTCATGGCAGGAGAGGACAGGGTCGGCCTTCCCTGCGCAGCGTTAGTTGTTAGGGGGAAGGAGGAACTGTCTTCAAAGGCAATATTAATGTTTTTTCTTTTAAACTACTTACTAGATATCCCTCCTTTTCCCCTAGCCAAACCAATTTCAGCCAGCCACTTGTTGAAAAGCATGCTAAGACTGGTCTTCTCTCAGTATTAATTTATAGAGGATGACTTAAAATCAGAGAATTTGGCATATTTGTTGCGTTTGGATTTCCCCCCCCCCTAACTTGAACTGTCTTACCAGCTTAAGATGGAGCTGTAACGATGTTCCGGGTCTTAATTCTGCCTTGGTTCTTGGTCAAACAGCACAAGCTGCAAAGAAGCCCCAGATGTCTGCAGAGCATCAGTCAGGAAGTCACTTGTTCCAGGATGCAAAGGGGGCTGCCCAGGGCAGAGAGAAGCGGTTTGCTGGGGCTTGTGGGTTTTTCTGGCTTTAGACAGTGTTCCCCCTGCCCATCCAGCCTTTCCTGTGCTGGGTGAGGGGGGGAATGGTGCTGGTGGCTCTGAAAAGGGGCTGAGGGTTTGTGCACACTCATGGTGCCAAACAGCCGCTCAGCTGATGCTGTTGCACCGCTGAAGTGCTGGGTGAGTTACGTGAAACATGCACTCCACGATCGTTAGTTCAAGTACGTCAGCGTGAGTTATCTCTGCCTCGTTCACGCCAGGATGGGCTGGATGGCAGTCTGGGCTTCCACACTTGAAAACCGAGCTGGTCTCAGAGAAGCCTTTTGTCCTTTCTCCTCCGGATTGTGACACAGCATCCATCTCCATGATGCTCCTTCGTGGTGTGTCTCGGTCTGGTTTTCGTGGCTCCCCTGTGCTGAGGTGTTTGCCAGCCCCGTCGTGCTGTTAGCATGCGGTCTGTGCCCGCACGCTCTTCAGCCGCCTTTTCCCCGTTGTTGCAGGGTGGAGCACGCACGGATGCATGCCAAGCACCGTGGTCACGAGGCTATGCATGCCGAAATGGTCCTCATCCTTATCGCCACGCTTGTGGTGGCACAGCTCCTGTTGGTTCAGTGGAAACAGAGGCACCCTCGCTCCTACAACGTAAGTGTCTCCCATGTGCCTGGATGCAGTGCTGAGTGATGTCGTCCTTTAGCTGATGAGAAGTATGTTCCTGTTTTTCTCCTCTTGTCTGGTGTCGAGATACCCTTGTCTTCCCAGCAGCGTGTGGGATTCTACCTGGGGATGAGGATGGATGTGCCTGGAGGCCTCGAGTTTCTGTTATAAGTGATGCCAATAACTCAGTTTTACGTAGTGCTTTGACACCAGGTGATGGGACAAGCAGAGCTCAGGACTTGTCCTGAGGGCAACGCAAAGGGAAGCCAAGTTTTGTGGGCGCTTCCGCAGAAGTGATGGGGGCTTCTTGCTGCCGGGACCCTGGGTTTGGCGGTTCCTGCAGCACCGCTGGGCTCTGCTGAGCAGACCTGATGTTGATCCCACTGGCTTGTCAGGGACTGTTATTTTGCCTGAACCAACCTCACTCTGACTTCCTCATCGTAATTAATGTTTCCAGGCAATACCTGTAATCCTCTATGACCTTTAAACTGAACCTGTTTGCCTGTTTGCCTGTTCGCCTCCAGCAGCACCACGGGAGCCCAGCTGCGTGGCTGTAGATCCCTTTTGGGAACAGGCTGTAGGGCAGAGGCAAGTCTGAAACCTTCTGCTGTGCCTGTCTCCCTGTTTGATAGAATCCCAGACTGGTTTGGGTGGGAAGAGACCTCCCAGCCCATCCAGTGCCACCCCTGCCATGGGCAGGGACACCCTCCACTAGCCCAGCTTGCCCAAAGCCCCATCCAACCTGGCCTTCAACACTGCCAGGGAGCCAGGGGCAGCCACAGCTTCTCGGGGCACCCTGTTCCACTTGCCTGAGGTGTCTATGGTTGCAGGGGTCGGGACCACGATGGTTTATATAGACTTCTTACAAAAACTAGTTAGGTGAATCATCTCCTGTACCTTCCTCTGGAGACGTTTCCTCTGCGTTCTCCCTCCAGCTCTAGTCCTTTGCTACCAAAGATCACCTGGCTGCTGCCTCTGACTCCCTCAGTCAGGCTCTGAGCCTGTTCTCTGGGTGCTGGGTGCCACAGACCAAATCTTCCGAGTTTCCTGGTGCTATGCAGGGCCCTTTGTTGCAGGCGGGAGAACGGCTGCCAGGACTGGCAGGGTGTTTCTGATGTCTGATGAGCAGAGAACCAGCTCAAAATGCCTTTCTTCTGTTCCTGCAGATGGTGACCCTCTTCCAGATGTGGGTAGTGCCTCTGTATTTCACAATCAAGCTGTACTGGTGGCGGTTCCTGGTAATCTGGGTGCTCTTCTCAGCGGTCACAGCTTTCGTCACCTTCAGGGCAACTCGAAAACCTCTGGTACAGACAACGCCCAGGTTAGTACACGTGTTCCTGGGAAAACTCCTCAGCCCTGGGGTAACCGTTACAAGGAGCTCTTTCCAGTTTCGCTGCCACAGATCATTGTCTTAAACTCTGCGCCCTGGGGACGTGCAACCTCTGCACGCGCTGCCAGTGTCCATTGGTGTGAAGCGCTACCCAGCTGCTGGCAGCCAGCCCGATGCACGTGGTACCGGGCTGGTGGCATCACCAAGGACATTCCTGGCATGAAGCATGCTTGCTTACGCCTTTGGAGATCCTGAGGTCTCTAGTTTGAAAGTCAAGACCATGAGCAGCCCGTGGCAGTGGCGGATCTGTAGCTTGAATTAGAAATTTAAAGCTCTGTTGCCTGGGTGGGTGGGTGAACTGTCTGCCAACACCACCATCCAAGTTTGAAAAGTAAAACTCTTCGGGTGCTTGGTGCAGTTTCATTCTGGAAAAATGAAGTGGTTAAATTCTTGTTTTAATTCTTTACAGGCTGGTTTACAAATGGTTTCTACTAATATACAAGATCAGCTACGCCACTGGAATTGTAGGGTACATGGCTGTGATGTTTACACTTTTTGGTCTTAACTTATTATTCAGGTGAGTGAATCTTTCGGGTCCCTCTCCTGGGAAGGGGATGTAACGCACCGTGTGGAATAAGGCCTTGGCTATGACTCTGGAAATACAGTTGTCTTGGCAATCTGATTAATGGGGCCAAAGAGACTTTTGGGGTGTCCTCTCCGTGTGAGGAGGATTGCGGGTGAGATGCTGGGACCTGAACTGGTCAAGGTTGCTGGAGAAGCCCTTCTTCCAGCTCAGCTGTGTCGGCATCTCCTCCAGCTCTGTGGGGCAGCAGTGGGGTTTTCTTTGCTACCCTGATAAAGAGATGCCTGCAACAAGCAGCCAGCCCAGTGTGGTAGCAGAGGAAACGAGTCCAAGCATCTGCCTGTTTAGAGAGGTTGATTCCTTCTCTGGAGGATGAGCAGACCTGGCAACTGCCTGCAGAGATGTGGAAGTGTTAACTGGAGGCTTACTGGGAGCTGATCTGGTGCATGAGAGAGTTGGGGAGATTACTGCGGTGGCTCATTCCAGGGGCTGGGCTGTGTCAGCATGCTGGCTTTGCACCTCTGCAGCCCCCCAGAGAAACCCCTCTTGATGTCTTTTGTAGAATCAAACCAGAAGATGCAATGGACTTTGGCATCTCCCTCCTCTTCTACGGTCTTTACTATGGGGTGCTGGAGCGGGACTTTGCCGAGATGTGCGCGGATTACATGGCCTCGACGATCGGGGTGAGTTAACACCGTCCCCCAGGCGAGAGTCCTGCCCTGTCATGGCGGGGCTGAAGCGTGTCAGTGGCAGCAGGAGCTTTTGCCTCCCCCAAATGGGAAAGTGCATCAAACCCCTGCCTTGAGGAAGGGCTCCCCGAGGCTGCTGCCTTCTCCCTGTGTTCTCTCTGTGCCCACTACCACGGTGTCTGGGCTGGGAGGTTTCTGGCATAACAGAGGGGCTTCCTTAAGAGCAAAGCCTCTGCGGGTGTCCTCTCATCCCCAGAAGCACAAGAAATGAGGAGTGGAAGGATCTGTTCAGCCCCTCTGAACTCCTGACAATTATTTCTCTTCCTGGGCTTTTAAAATCTCCGCTGCCAAAGAGCACTCCTGTTTCTGAGACCACACCGCAGGTGCATTAATTCGTGACCTGCAGCCACCAGGGAAGGAGTCCCACCATGGGATTCCTTCTACTCCTCGTACCCACTGCAGCTTGTCCCGTCCCTGCGGACAGAGGGCAGGTTCCTGCATGCCTGCAGTGGTGGCCTAAAATCTGTGGCCCGCTCACCTGGTACCAAAAAAACTGCTCACTCCACTAAAAAAAATACGTGATCTAGGACAGCGGTGGAGTAGGTTGTGTTGCTTCTTTGCAGCAGCTCTCTAGTGTCTTGGACTTTGTGTTTCCTCCTCCTCTCTGAGCTTTCTGCTGCTGCTCCTTAGAGGTGCTGCCTGGCAGAACTGGGGAGCCCCAGCCCCTGGCCAGCCACCTTCCACTCACACTGGGACGCCTTGGCAGAGCTCGGGTCCCCCCCATGTAGGCAGTGGGCACCCAGGACAGGCCCGCAGCAGTCCAGGCGCTCTCTGAGGGTCTGGCCTGGCTGCAGGGCTGCCGGGAGGGTGCTGCCACCAGCCGGCACTGCAGCCCAAGGGCTCCGTCAGATGCTCAGAGTGAAGCCGTGCCAGGTCTGAGGCAGGTTTTGCTGATGATACTAGGAGGAGCTGCAGACTCCCTCGAGGGTAGAGAGGCTTTACAGAGAGATCTAGGCAGACTAGAGAGCTGGGCAGTCACCAACCATACGGAATTTAACAAGAGCAAGTCCTGGATTCCCCAACTCTGGGGCCCTGAACATAAGGAGGACATGGAGCTGTTGGAGCGAGTCCAGAGGAGGCCACGGAGATGCTGCGAGGGCTGGAGCACCTCTGCTCTGGAGACCTCAGGCTGAGAGAGTTGGGGTGGTTCAGCCTGGAGAAGAGAAGGCTGCGGGGAGACCTTAGAGCCCCTTCCAGTCCCCAAAGGGGCTCCAGGAAAGCTGGAGAGGGGCTGGTGACAAGGGCAGGGAGTGCCAGGCCAAGGGGAATGGCCTGAAGCTGCAGGAGGGGAGATGGAGATGAGATGTGAGGCAGAAATCCTTCCCTGTGAGGGTGCTGAGGCCCTGGCACAGGTTGCCCCGAGAAGCTGTGGCTGCCCCTGGCTCCCTGGCAGTGTTGAAGGCCAGGTTGGATGGGGCTTTGGGCAAGCTGGGCTAGTGGAGGGTGTCCCTGCCCATGGCAGGGGGGTGGCACTGGAGGGGCTGGGAGGTCCCTTCCCACCCAAACCTGTCTGGGATGATTCTATGATTCTCTGATTCTCCACCTGGGACGGGGTAATCCTGGTTATACGTACAAATTGGGGGAGGAGAGGCTGGAGAGCAGCCCTGTGGAAAGAGATCTGGGGTTTTGGGTTGGTGGCACGTTGAATAGGAGTCAGCAGTGTGCTCTGGCAGCCAAAGGGCCAGCCGTGGCCTGGGGGCATCAAGCAGAGCATCACCAGCTGGTCGAGGGAGGCGATCGCCCCACTCCACACCACTCTGGTGCGGTCCCACCTCCAGTGCCGTGTGTGGTTTTGGACGCCTCAATATACGAAGGACATTGAACTATTGGAGTGTGTCCAGAGGAGGGCGAGCAAGTGGTGAAATTCTTGAGGGCAAGACTTGTGAGGAGTGGCTGAGGTCACTTGGCTCATTCAGTGCCCTCATCGCAGTCTACTTCCTCGGGGGCAGCAGAGGAGAAGTTGCTGATCTCTCTCTGGTGACCAGTGATAAGACACGAGAAAACGGAAGGAAGCTGCGTCAGGGAAAGTTCAGGTTGGACATTACGAAAAGGTTCTTC
Source organism: Grus americana (assembly GCF_028858705.1). Lineage (NCBI taxonomy): Eukaryota > Metazoa > Chordata > Aves > Gruiformes > Gruidae > Grus > Grus americana. The sequence goes on along the minus strand of NW_026561353.1, from coordinate 67,996 downwards.
ACTGAATCTGGTGGTCGGTCCCTGGAACAGGGTCCCCGGGGAAGTGGTCACGGCACCATGCCTGACAGAGTTCAAGGAGCATCTGGATGATGCTCTTAGTCGTATGGGTTAGTTTTAGCTAGGCCTGTGAGGAGCAGGGAGTTGGACTCCATGATCCTTATGGGTCCCTTCCAACTTGAGATATTCTGTGATTCTATGTCTCCCCGCCTGGCCGTGGGAGCTGGGACACAGCACGAGTGACCTGGGGCTCGTGGCTGTCCCTGGAGCGTGTGGGGCCAGAGCTGCGTGCTGCCTCAGGCCGCTGCTGAGCCAACAGGCTTGGAAATGGTGGGGGGTGGCTGCTCTGCGCTTTGCTCTTCAGCCGTCTGAGCTTCAGGGACCTGTGGGACTTGAGGCTTGGGCTGTATTTGACTGCCAGCCCAAGGCTGTCATCTTGGGTCAAAGCTGTGACTTCCAGCTTGTCCTGCTCTCGCCCCCAGCCTCTGCCCTCGCTGCTCGGCAGGCAGGCAGCCAACATCTCGCCCGGCAGCCAGGGAGCGAAGGGGGGTGATCCCTGGCATGGGGAGGGGGCCTCTGGTGCTGGCAGAGGGGCTGGGCTGCGATGGGCCACCACGTCACTGAGCGGCTCCCTGTCCTGTTGTAGTTGTTTCCCACAGCCGGACGTGTAACGAGGTTTTTAAGTTCAAAAGGCTGAGGCTGGACTCCTGACCCCAGCCCTCCTTAAAGCTTAGCTGTGCCGACGCGGGCATGGGACGTGTGCCCTCCTGCTGTCACCGCTCTCCCTCTGCTCTGCCTCGCTCAGTTCTACAGCGCCTCGGGGATGCCCACCAAGCACCTCTCTGACAGCGTCTGCGCTGTCTGCGGCCAGCAGATCTTTGTGGACGTCAACGAGGAGGGGATCATCGAGAACACCTACCGCCTCTCCTGCAACCACGTGTATCCTTCTCCTCGGGTGCCAGCTCCTCGCCTCGCTGGCTCCCTGCCGGGACTGGCAACAGAGAGCTCCTGCCCTACGGCTTCCCCCCTGCCTGGGTGAAGAAACGCCTGTCCTGGGACTGGGGCAGTTCTGCTGATTTTTGCATGTGATCCCTGCCTGTGTCATAGCTGACTTGGCATGGAAAGAGGTGAAGTCCCACGTATCCCTGAAATCACTTCCTCCCCACCTCCGCATGCATTACAAGTGGTTGTTCCCTCTTCCTTCCCCTCCCCAGCTCCCCTGGCTCTGGCAGTGCTGCCGTGGAGCTGCACCTCGCTTTCCAGCTGCCTTTGCCAAATCTGCTGGAACCTGTCTGCCCGGCGTTTGATGCCGTGCTGGCTCCGGCGGTGTCAGGTACGGGCCTGAAGCGTCCCTGGTCCAGCCGAGCTGGGCTGCCTGTGTCATGCCGGCCCCTCGGCAGAGAGCCAGTGCTGTGGGTTCTGGCTGAGAACACTTGAAGGGAAGAGCCGGGGGGAATCAGAAAACAGTCCCCCGGTCTAGTGCCACGGGTTCCCGTAGCTTCCTCCTTCCCCAAAAGGAAGACTCTGGCTGCATGCAGGGTTTCTGGCGCCCTCCCTGTCAGCTGATTGATGCATAGGCAGTTTTGAAAGTGGAAGTCCTGGTTATCGCTCAGCCCCAGCTGGGGATGGATCAGGGGGTTTTCTGGCAGTGACTCAGTGGTGGAGATGGGATGTCCTCTGGCACCGCTTGCATTACTGGCTGCGAGGTGGTTTCCAAACTGGGCCTGAGCAAAGGTCACGCTGGTAAAATTTGTTGACTAAATTTAAGCGCTATAAACTGTTTGGGGAGGTTTATGCTGGCCTGACCCCAGCAACCGACCCCGTGTGGGGCCTGGGCCTGTGTGTCCCAGAGGGGTTTGTCAGAGGGGTTTGTGGCTGTCGGAGTCGGTGCTCATGGTGGTCCGGGGGTGAGGCTGGCTGGCAGCCCCGGATTGTTGGCTGCTGGCACTGAGGCAGCCCTCTGCTCCAGGGCTGAGGGCTCCTGCTGCCGTTCTCCAGTACTAACCCTTGGTGGGAGCAGCAGAGACATTACCTGGGGGAGTTTCTGTTTGCTCTGTGACACCCTCCTGCGTGGCAGAGTCCTCGTCACAGCAAACGGCCTCGCCTTACCTCAGAGCTGTGCTGGGGCCCCGGCTGCAGCCACCTCATGTTTCCCTGTGACTTCTCAGGGCTGTGCTTGGTTTGGGGAAATCCTCCTTACCTGTCTGCTGGAAGTCACACCCTGGGGGAAATTCCTTAAATATGTGGTTAATCCCCGAGAAGCCTTTGCAGGAGCCTTGCGTAACACACGCTGTCAAGTTTGCAGAGCTTTCCTGGGCTGTACAAACCTTCCTGGTGCTGAAGCCCCGGCATTTCACAGCTGGACACGTTCCCACAGCCTCTGCCCGTGTCGGTCTAACCCGTTCCCGGTGTCAGCGCGTGCCGGGCTACCGTCGGTGAAGGGTTTGTGTCTCAGCGGTGCCCAGCGTGTTGGCCATAGCCCTCGCAATGACGCCCTGTCCCACCGTCCCATGAGCCCCTTCCTCTGTGCCTGGAAGGCGCCACACCGTCTAGGAAGGGGCTGCGGTTGTGCGACGCAGCCGTCTGTGCACGCCATGGATGTTTCCTGTCCCTTACACCACTGTGTGACTTTTAAGCTTGATGGTTTCCTCCATGGTCATGTTCCCCCTCCTCCAGCCCGAGGCAGTTCCCCTTAACATGTCACTCCCCAGGTTTCACGAGTTCTGCATCCGTGGCTGGTGCATTGTCGGGAAGAAGCAGACGTGTCCGTACTGCAAAGAGAAGGTGGATCTCAAGAGGATGTTCAGTAACCCGTATCCTTTCTCCTTGTGGGACCCAGCACCTTGCAAAGGGGAGCAGTGGGTGTAGAGCACACGAGGGGCTTGGCTGTGCCCGGGAGCTGCTGGCTGCTCCTTTGGCCTTGCCTGGCACCCCGGGCAGGTCGCTGCCAGCTGTCAGCAGTGGCAGAGACCCGTAAAATCTGTCCCTGAGCTGGGCACATCGTGGTGGGTACGCCAGGGGAGCTGGGAGGCCGCATCCTGCGGGACACTTGGCTGCACCCCAGCCCCTCCTTGCCGAGGCGCAGCTGAGGTGAGCCTGTCCGGAGCTGTCCCTCCCTGGGCACCCACCGCTCCGTGTCCCCCTCCATCCCCAGCTCCTGCCGTGTGGCAGCTTTGGGTGGCTCCCGCGTGGGCCGCGCTCCTCTTGCCCTTCTCCCCGTGGCTCTTTAACTCCTTCCTGTCCAGCTGGGAGAGGCCTCACGTCATGTACGGGCAGCTGCTGGACTGGCTGCGCTACCTGGTGGCCTGGCAGCCGGTGATCATCGGACTGGTGCAGGGCATCAACTACATCCTGGGGCTGGAGTAAGGGCAGGCGGTGGGGAGCCGTGGAGCCACGAGAGGATGCGTGCCCAGGGCAGGGGACAGCAGCCGGCTGGGGACGCCAGCTTTTCTCCGTCACCTCTCAGGACCTTGGCCGCCCCCGAGGACCCGTGGCGGCATCGGGGGCTGAGAGAGGACTCTGCCCTGGGGCCCCTCCCGCTAGGGCTGGGGAGGCTTTTTTTAAAGCAATTATTTTAATGAGCGTATTTAAAACTTTGTATTGCAGATGAAAAGAGACGCTTGTCCCGTTTCCCCCCCAGCCCCTCTCCAGCCCTTGGCACGGCCCCGGAGTGCTGAGCTTTTGGCGGGGTGCTGTCCTCTCCTGCTGCTCTGCGGGGGGAGGCAACAGGGAGGGGGCCGAGGCTTTGCCGCCTCCGACGCTGGCTCCCCGGAGCAGCCCTGCCGGCAGCGAGGATGGGACACGGGGAAGCAGGGTCAGGGCTGGGCCCCTCCCCTGCGTGGGGCTGCGGAGGAGAGGCTGCCTGGGGGGGCTGGAGCCCCGCGCCCTGGAAGAGGGGACGGGGGGATGCTCGGCTGCCCCGGCACTGAGTGCCGCAGGCCGGACTCTTGGCTGCCAGGTCCCCTCCCTGGTGCTGTGGGTGCGTGGGGAGGAACCGAGCCGCTCTCCTTTGCTGTGACGGTGGGCTCTGCCTGCGCCCTGCCTCGCGTAACCCTTTTGTACGCTCCCATCTTTTCTATCTTCCTCCCCAGGGGCCGGCAGTGGCACCCAGCCACTGCGGCTCGGGGGCCAGCCAGGGCACGGAGCGGTGCTGTGCCGTTTCTCTCCCTGTGCCCCTTTCCGTGATGGTATGTCAGGAGCAGCCCGAGAGGGGATTGCCCCGGGGCTCGCGGGATGCCTCGCTGGGCATTGCTCTTTTTGGCACTGTGATAAAAGGGATGGAGCGAAAGGCGCGGGCTGGGCTGGGCTGATGCCGGTGTTTCCCCACCCCGGCATCGCTCCGCTCCTCCTTGCTGTGCCAGCGCATTGAGCTGTGCGTCCGTCCCTCTTGCGCAAGGGGCCTTGAGCTCGTTTTTTGGCAGTGGAGGGGTACAGCCCGTGACAGCAGCGTGCGGGGGTGAGGTCCCTGACCCCAGGGCCAGCTGGCGCTCACGGGGACACCGGGGTGTTTTGGGGGTGGCAGGGAGTTGGCCTTCCTAGTGGCATGGGGGCTCGAGCCGTGTCCCCTGAGGGCGTTGGGGTCTGGCAGGGGGATGCGAGGTGTCACCCCGCTCCTGGTGCGAGGGGCTACGCCGCTTCGCGTGGGGGATTGGGGAAGTGGTGGCAGCGACGGGTCGTCTGCGGGTGCAGCATGGGCTGCGTCACCCAGGGGAGACCTGGCGTGGCTGCGCCACGTGGCCCGCCGAGTCCTTTTGGTTTTCTTTCGGGTGAAACCACATCATGATGTTGTGCCAAACACAGAAATAGAGTCCTGGAAACAGACACATGGCCCAGGGTTTTTCTTGATTGTCTTCTCTGCCCTGGCGTGATGCCACGGTTCCTTCTCCCGCCTTCGTGCTCCCTGGGGGGATGATGCTGCATGTGGCTGGGGACAAAGCGCCTGCGTATTTCACCTCGTGATTCCCTGAGCTCACCTGGGTTGGGTTTTTGTGGGGAGTGGGGATGTCCTCCTGCAGTGGCTGCCTCTGGCCCCTCACTGTCACACCCTGGCCACGGTGCCTGCAGGCACTGCGGGGAGGGTGCAGCTGCTGTCCCCATCCTGGCGGGAGGAAGGGGAGGTGTTGCATTTGGCAGGCTTGGAGATGTCTCTGAGATAACCCCCCTCCCAGGCGCCGTCCTACCCTTCTGGGAAGTGTCAATAACAACTGCTGGGAAACTTGCCGGGATTTTAGGGGCTTTTTTGCACACGGTGTGTTGGTCCTGTGCCTGCGCCGCAGGAGCTGCCAGGGCATGAGGGCTCGGGCGGCTGCTCCTGCTCCTGCCCCGGCCGTGCCCGTGCCCGTGCTGGCTCCCTGCCTCGGCCGTGCTGGGGAAGGAGGCCCAGGGGCTTCCCCTGTCGTGCAGCCTGATCTCGGTGGGTTGCTGAAACCCTTGTGTCTGCTGCTCCTGCTGGGCCCCCGCTGCTGTGAGCTGGCTCCGGGGGGGCTTTGCCGGAGGAAGGGGGAGAGGGGCTGGGTCCTGGTCCGGGGTCCTCCTTGGGCTCCTCGCCAGGCCTCTGGGGCTGGCCCAGTGCTGGCTCCCCCACGGTCGAGTGCTGAAGTGAAGCCCTGGGTGGGTTGCTGGGGGATTCTCTCCGTCACCCCCTGGAGCTGGGGGGCTGGTGCTCAGCCACGGTCCTGCCCAAGCCGGGACACCCTGGGGCACCCAGCACCCAGGGCTCCCCCCACCCAGCATGGGGGCTCAGTCCCCGGGGGGGGCTTCACCCACCTCCCTCTTCCCCTGCGCAGCTCTGCCCAGACCCTGCCCCAGAGTCCCCCTCACTGTCCCCGAAGCCCCCGGCTCACCAGTGTGCCACCAGCCCCGGGGACTGGCCCTGTGACACCACCCGTGACAGACACGGGGTGCCTGGCTGGGCTCCTGCGTCCCTGGGGTGCCCACGGCTGCAGGGGTACGGGGGGGGGGGGGAACACACACGGGGTGCAGCGAGGCTGGTCATGGAGCGGCGGGGGGACACGGGGCGGGGGGGGGGGCGTGGGGCAAAGGAGGGAGGGACGTGGTCTCACCGAGCTGTGGGGCGCAGCCCGGGGGGACGCCGGGACGTGGCACGTAGCGCGGGGGGCGCAGGGAGACACGGGGTGCCGTCCCGGGGGGGCAGCGGGCACGTCCCGGGGGGCTCGGGGAAGGGCGGGACGTGGGGACGCGGAGCCCACAGACACGGAGGGGCCGGGGCGGTGGCGGGGCCGGGGCGGCTCCCGGTGAGTCACGGAGCTCCCGCCCGCCGCCCATAAAGCGCCGCCGCTCCGAGCGCCGCCGCACCATGGCTGTGCTGTGCCCCGCCTGTACGGCCGCGCGGGACCGGGGGGGCAACAGCCGGGGCTGGGGGGCCCGGGAGCGGGAACCAGCCCGGTGCCTGGGGGGACCGTTCTGGAGATTGGGGATGCTGCAGGGGGGATGCTGGAGGGATGGGACCATGGCCGGCTGGGGGGGTGCTGGAGGGGGGATGCTGGAGGGGGGGCCATGGCCGGCTGGGGAGATGCTGGAGAGGGGGGTGCTGCAGGGGGGATGCTGGAGGGGGGATGCTGCAGGGGGGACCATGGCCGGCTGGGGGGATGCTGGAGGGGGGATGCTGGAGGGGGGGCCATGGCCGGCTGGGGAGATGCTGGAGGGGGGATGCTGGAGGGGGGACCATGGCCGGCTGGGGGGGTGCTGGAGGGGGGATGCTGGAGGGGGGGCCATGGCCGGCTGGGGAGATGCTGGAGAGGGGGGTGCTGCAGGGGGGATGCTGGAGGGGGGACCATGGCCGGCTGGGGGGGTGCTGGAGGGGGGATGCTGGAGGGGGGGCCATGGCCGGCTGGGGAGATGCTGGAGAGGGGGGTGCTGCAGGGGGGATGCTGGAGGGGGGGACCATGGCCACCTGGGGGGTGCTGGTTGGGGGTGCTGGGTGGCCTGTCCCAGGCTTGGGGGGGCGCATCCTGGTATCCCCAGTGCTGAGCCCCATCTGTGCCCACAGGGACCCCGGGGTCCCCTGCCCAGCTCCTCCTGCCCCTGCTCTGCTGGGCCCTGGCCTCCTGCCGCACCGGTAAGTGGGGGCTGTGGGGGGCTGTGGGGGGCACGGCCAAGTCCAGGCTCGGTGCCCTGCAAGGCACCTGTGCAGGGGGCTGGGACTGAGCCGTGGCCCTCGTCCTCTCTGTGGGACCCTGCCCTCCTGCCCACCCTGGAGATGGGGGGTCTTGGGGGGCAACTCTTGTCCTCCCGCCTCACCCGCCTCTGCTCCCCCAGGTGCCATGGCCCTGCAGCCCCCCAGCATCACTGTCCTGCAGACGCTGTCAGAGCCCCCCCGCCTGGGTGAGTGACCCCTGGGGGCATTGCAGGGGGGGCCTGTGGATGGGGGGGTGCACTGAGACCCCCGGCCGGGGAAGAATGGGGGAGTTGAACCTGGCAGACAGGTGGGGTGCATCCTCCACCCGCAGCCAAGATTTTGGGGTGCTGGTGAGGTGGGGCACGTTCCCCCTTTGGTAGGGACTGCGCCTCTGGTCAGGGTCAGCCTGGCCCGGGGGGCAGCGGGGCCCTGGCAGCCCCTCTGACCCTGCGCCCCATCCGGCCTCAGGCGAGAGCGTGACGGTGTGGTGCGAGGCGGTGAGCAGCCTCCCCGAGCTCACGCTGCTCTACTGGCTGGGGAACGGCTCCTTCGTGGAGAAGCTGCACCCGGACGGGGCCGTGCACGAGGGGACGGTGCTGTGAGTACCGGGGTGGGGGGTCCCAGGGGTGCAGCGGGGCTGCCTGGGGCTCTGGGGCTGGCAGGGAGGGGCAGCCCTGGTCGGGGCAGGACCCGGTGCCCCCCATCCTGGGGAGGGTGTCATGGAGCTGGGAGCGGGGGCTGACGGGTCCCTGCTGGGTCCGCAGAGAGGAGCCGCGGGGCTCACGGGTGGCCCTGCGCCGTGACCTGCACATCGACTGCTTCGGCATCCAGCACCTGCACACCAACTTCACCTGCGTGGTGCTCAGCCCTCTCGGTGTCAACACCAGGGAGGTGCGGTGGCTGCACCCGGCACCGGCACGGGCCCCTGTGGAGAGCGGGGGGCTGGGCTGAGACCGGGGAGCAAATCGAGACGGGTGAGCATCCTGCAGTCCGGGTCCCCGCTCCCACGACCCTGCTCCACTGCATGGAGATGTGACACCTCCACAGAGGCCTGTCTCCGGGCCCCGCCGTGGGATCCGCATGGCCCCACGTCTGCCGGCCCCACTGTGCTAGGGGGGGTCTCCCGGCGCCCCTCACCAAGGCAGGAGCGCTGCCCGGGCCGGCCCCAGGACCTGCCCGCAGCCGGCTGTGGGACCCCAGGGTTTATTAAAGCACATCAAGGCTGCCTGGTGTCGGCTGGTGTCACCCGTGTCCTGGGGACGGGGCTGCGTGTGGGTGCTGGGGGCACCTGTGGGGTGAGGAGGGAGGGAGAGGAGGGGGCTCTGGTGTGCACAGAGGGCAGGATCCGTCCCTGACCCCCTCCCAGCCCAGCGAGGGACCGGAGAGCCACGGACAGCCCTGCCCCTGCCCCTGCCCTGGGGATGCCTGGCCCCACGGCTGCACCCTGCGCCGGAGGAGGAGGAGGAGGAGGAGGAGGAGGTGGTGATGGGCTGCAGGCAGGGGACAGACCCCAGGAGGAGACACACACCCCCCTGCGGACCCCTCGAGCAGGACCTGGGCTGCGGGCATCGCTCTGCGGGATGCTCTGGATGCGGGAGAGCTGGGGATGTGAGGGGGCTGGAGAAGACCCCGGCTGCAGCCCCCCCACCCCCCCCCGAGCTGCCCCCAGCCCAGGGAGCCGCAGGAACCCCCGGAGACACCCCAGTCCCAGAGCAAATCTTTATTCCCGTGGGAGCCAGGGAAAGGTCTCATCCTGGCTCCGCTGGCGTCCTGGGGCTGCCGGGGTGTCCCAGGGCCGGTGGCACCATGGCAGGGCTGAGCAGCGGGGCTGTCCCCGTGCCCCCAGCCCTCCTGCTGCCCCGTCCTGTCCCGCTGGCTCCGTGAAGCTGGTGGCTCCCGTTCCCGACCCCTTTCCCTCGCCATGGTGCCGTGGCAGCGGTGGCATCTCGGCTCAGGATCCTGCGGCGGCTGCCAGGGCCGCGGCTGCCAAGAGGAACCCCCAGAGGCGGGGGGGGTCCCCCTGGACGCTCCTGCCTGGGGGTGCCAGAGAGGGGGAGTCAGGGGCAGCCGGGGGGGAGGGGGCAGGGGGCCCGGCGGGGGTCTGCCCTCCCCAGCTGCAGGGGGGGCTCTGGGCTCACCTGCGCTGAAGACGCACGCCATGGTCTTGGATCTTTTCTCTGCCAAAGAAACCAACCGTTTGCACGGCTGCTGCACGCAACGTGCCGTGCCGCTCCTCACCCCTCCCCAGCCGTGCCACGCTGTGCCATGCCAGGCTGTGCCGTGCTCTGCCGCTAAGGGCCCCTTTGCAAACCCCAGGGGAGAGTGGCTGGGAGACGTGCAAGGATGCGCGTCTGTGGTGGGTTGAGCCTGGCTGGGGGCCAGGTGCCCACCAGAGCCACTCTCTCACTCCCCTCATTCACTAAACAGGGGAGAAAAGGTATAACGAAATGCTTGCAGGTCGAGATAAGGACAGGGAGAGATCACTCACTAATTATCGTCACGAGCAAAACAGACCAAACTTAGAGAGGGAATTCATCTAATTTATTACTAGGCAAAAACAGAGTAGAGGAATGAGAAAATAAAATCAACTCTTAAAACACCTCCCCCCACCCCTCCCATCTTCCCGGGCTCAACTTCACTCCCGGCTTCAACCTTCCCCCCCTCAGCGGCACAGGGGGACGGGGAATGGGGGTTACGGTCAGTTCATCTCATGGTGTTTCTGCCGCTTCTTCATCCTCAGGGGGAGGACTCCTCTCATCGTTCCCCTGCTCCAGCATGGAGTCCCTCTCACGGGGTGCAGACCTTCAGGAGCAAACTGCTCCAGCGTGGGTCCCCCACGGGGTCACAAGTCCTGCCAGCAAACCTGCCCTGGCGTGGGCTCCCCTCTTCACGGGTCCACCGGTCCGGCCAGGAACTTGCTCCAGCGTGGGCTTCCCACAGGCCGCAGCCTCCTTCAGGTGCCTCCACCTGCTCCGGCGTGGGGTCCTCCACGGGCTGCAGGTGGAATCGCTACACCCCCTCATCCTTCCTCCATGGGCTGCAGGGGGAATCTCTACACCCCCTCATCCTTCCTCCATGGGCTGCAGGGGGACAGCCTGCTTCACCATGGCCTTCACCACGGGCTGCAGGGGGATCTCTGCTCCGGCGCCTGGAGCACCTCCTGCCCCTCCATCTGCACTGACCTTGGTGTCTGCAGAGTTTCTTACATCTTCTCACTCCTCTCTCCAGCTGCAAAAGCTCTCCCTCTCTAAGTGTTTTTCTACTTCTTAAATATGTTCTCACAGAGGCGCTGATTGGCTTGGCCTTGGCCAGCGGCGGGCCCGTCTTAGAGCCGGCTGGCATTGGCTCTGTCAGACACAGGGGGAGCTTCTAGCAGCTTCTCACAGAAGCCACCCCTGTAGCCCCCCCGCTACCAAAACCCTGCCACGCAAACCCAACACAGCGTCCAAAGGCAAGCTGCCCCCATCGCCCTCCCCGCCATCGAGACCGCCTTTCCTGGCAGAGTTGGTGGGATGGGGCCACCCCCCACTCCTGCACCCCACACCCCTGTGGCAGGGAGGGACCGTGCCCCCGGGAATTCACCTTTCACCCACTCGCAGTTGTAGGTGCTGCTTGCGCCCTGGGAGCGGAGCTGGATGAAGGCTCTGTCCCCATTGTGGGTGATTTTGGTGACATTGAAGATCTCAAAAGGTGGGATGAGGACCTCCTCCTCCGTGGGGAATAAGGAGAAGTTCCTGATGAGGACACCATAGCAGGTCTCCACCGAGAAGAAGGTGTCCTTGCCGAAATTCAAGGCTTCGTCTTCCCGTAGGGAGGTGGAGGTGAACTGGCCAAAGCGGATGGTTTGGTGCTGCTGGGCGGTGAAGCGGGTACCCTGGACACCCCGGTAGACGTGGTGGCATTTTTGGGGCTGGGCATCCCGCAGGATACGCAGGGCCTTGCTCAGGAGGAAATGCAGCACCTTGAAGTTGAAGCTTTTCAGGTATTCCTCACGGGAGCGCCCGGCCACACGCACGGCTGCGTTGAACTTTCGGTACAGGTTGCATTCCCAGGTGTATGCCAGCAGGGCGACCACATGCTCTGGCCGCAGCGCTGGCACCTGGGAGATGTGGTGCTGCTTGCTCTGCCACTTAGCAGCAGCTTCCTTCCAGGCCTTGGCATAGTCCTTGTCGGTGAACTCGGTGCGGTTGAGCTCCTGCAGCTCCTTCTCCATCATGCGGCTGCAGCCCTGGTACTGGTCATCGAAGGAGCTGGGGGCCATGTCCAGTGCCACCTTCTTGACAGGGTTGAGGTCTGGGCAGTGCTGGGGTCTGGCAGTGTCCAGGGTCCCGGACAGCAGCACCAAGCCCAGCACCAGATGCTCCATGGCAGGCAGAGCCCCCCCAGGAGAAGCGCCCAGCTGCCGCGGTGCCGTGGGCAGGGAAGCAGCCGGTTCCTCCGCAAGCGGCTGGGGAAGTGGGGGAGTGAGAGCAGGGTCAGCTCGGGGAGGGCGGCAGGGCCTGTGAGGGGGCTGCGGAGAGAAGCGGGGCAGGCTGGGGGAAAGCACCCCCAGTTGCATCCCCAGCCAGGGGCACCCCGCTCGGCACACCTCCCGGCACCGGCCCAGACCCCGACCCCATGACTTGCATGAAACCCTGCCAACGGGCGGGCGTCCCCGGCGCCTGGCACCATGGCCCTGGCAGCCGCAGGTCTGTGGTGTCCCCCGCCGGGAGCAAACCCCTGGGGACCCCCCTGTGGCACAGAAGGAGAGGTGAGAATCGGCTGATCTTTCTTTTTATAGCAGCCCTGGCCAGGATTGCTGGGGCCGCGATCCAGCCCTCGCCTCCCCATTATTTTTACCTTCCCACCCCCCGAGCGCCCAGAGCAGCCGCTGCCCCCTCCTGCCCTGCAGCGTGGCTCCAGGGACGGTCAGGAACCCCCCGTGGGATAAATTGCCTTTGCTTTAAGCTGGGTGCGGGTGCCGTCCTGCCCCGCGGGGGCTCTGCCTTTTCCTGCGGCATCTGACTCCAGCTCTGGCCCTGCTGACCCGGGGCCCGGTGCTTGCACTGACCCCCCGTCGCGCTGCTGAGGACGGGGCAGGTTGTGGCACAGATGGTGTGGAGGCGAGGGGCATCCGCGGCACTTCAGCCCCTGCCCGCAGCCCCCGGGCTTTGGAGGGGCTTAGAAGGCAGGAGGCAGGGCAGGGTGCAGGCAGCAGGGCTGGGGACAGACCAGTCCCTGTCTGCTTCGGCACGAGCAGCTCTGGGCCAAGGGAGCGTCCCCGTCGCGGTGCTTACAGACACAGGGACAGGGGTGGCAAAGCCCAGGGGGGCTCGGAGCCTGCGAGGGGCTCATCCTGCAGGACCACCTGGGGAGAACCGGGGAGAGAGGAGCACAGCAGCAGCATCCTTCCCCGGGGACCCCCATGTCAGCACTGGGGGAGGCAGCCTGCAGACAGGCCCCTGGCTGAGCAGAAGTGAGACCCCAAAACCTCATCACAGCGGTGCAGGGTCCCCCCAAACCGGGCGGGTACGGCGCCCTCTCCCACCCAGAGCAGCACCGGTGCCGCCGCTCCCCCACCCCCTTCCCCTGAGCAGGGACCCCTCTCCAGGTTACAGGACCAAGACACCCCGTACCCGACACAGGCACCAATGGGCTGGCACGTGGCATTTTTTGCACGTCTGCGCCATTCGAGATCCGTATAGGAAGCTTACACCATCATCTTTGCATCCCATCCTAACGTTCAGTGCAGTGAATGACACTGAGCGCCAATCCATCTCGGCTATGTTCGGCTGTCCCCCGGCGCCCCCAGCCCCACACCGGCACTGCACACAGCGGCTCCCAGCAGGGCTGCAGGGTGACCCCAGCCCCGTGTCCCCGAGGTCTCTCCCGGCTCCTTTCCAGCCACCATCACCCGGGTGGGTTTTGCAGCACACTCGAGCCATCCAAAACAGGGATGAAGCAACCGCTTGGTCCCTGCACCCCTCCCTTGGGGACCTGGCAGGGACCCCCTGTGAGGGACCACGCCTTGAGCGGACTGTCTCAAAGCTTGTTTGCAACCCTGGTAAGCTCATTGCAAGACTTCCTGATGGTTTGGCTGAGCCCAGTTGCCATGAACAGATCAACAGAGCTCAAAGAACAGTCACGTCACTTTGGGGGGGGTGGTGGGGTATGTCTAGACAGAGGTGACCAGGAGCCCCACCTGCCCCCCCGCCACTCCCCACCGCTGGGCCAGGGAGTCGATGGAGGCCATCGGGGCCCACTGGGCCAGGCGCTCCCTGCTCCACCCCTCCCTGCTCCCCCTGCACAGGAGGAGAGACGAGGCACCCTGCTGCACCCCCCGCCCACGTGGGTCCTCCCCCAGCACCAGCGGTGGCCGCGGGTGCCCCATGAGGGTGGCTCGTCCTGAGCACCCCCCGTTCCCCGCGGAGCTGCAGGGTGGGAGCTCCACCAGCGCCAGGGAAGAGGAGCCCGACAGCGGGACCCCCGCCCCCACTGGGGCTGCCCCGGCTGCAGGGCTGAGGGGTCCCGGCCCCCCTGGGGCATGAGCTATAGAGACAGACATAGAGCTCTAGAGATGCACAGAGCGAGCGGTACAGACAGACCGGCATACATACAGCTGTGTAGGCACCGCTGGCTGGCAGGACCCTGCTCCCCGAGTATGGAATACCCACCGGATCCCTTCTTCCTTTGACCAGTCTTGTACCGCTGCAGCTGAAAAATGCTGAAACGTGCGACCAGTTATCGCTTTGAATCCCCTCAAGAAGGGGAAGTGTACTAAACCACTCCTTCAGTCGATCTGCCAGGTGTGTCACAATGTTTTCTCGTCCCGGATATGCAGAGGAAGTGCATTACTTGGGTGGTCTTTGTTAAATTATAAACGACATCGTGAGTAGGTGGTTACCGCTCGATCACACGGCTTTACTGAGACGGGCCATCCTCGGGCTATACCTTCCCCATACAAATTGACTCGCCCGCTGTGGCCTCGTTTCCCGTGCAGCCATTCAAGTAAGCGCTCCCATTCGTGGTCATCACTCACGACATCCAGTTCCTGTAGTGGGGTGAGGCTATCGACTTGTTGGTTGAAGTGGGCAGCGATAGGAGCTGATCAGTCCAGTCCTGTCACCCACCCAATACGCGACACCCTTTGTTCTCCTAGTTCTAGCAATTGTTCCCAACTGTCAGCAGTTTGCCAGAGTGGGACTCTCTTTACCTGCCAGTCGTTGGCTGCCCAGAGACCCACTCGCTCTGTGGATCCCATAAAACCAGCAGATGAGTCGGGATAGATATGGCTGGCACCATGTCGGGCGGCCGGTAGGTCTGCCCTAAGCTCCCCTACTCGGGCACTTCCTTTACCTGTTCCTGTGCTTAACTTTTCCCCCGGGGCCACTTCCAGTGTCACCGCCTTATACTTCCACTCATGGTTTTGCCTCTCGATGATGCATCAGTGAACCAGACCCCTTGAAGGTCACTGCCTTCCTTCAGAGGAGGTGCCCCCTGAATCGCAGACGCTTTGCTTGGCGGGGTTTGCAATAACACCGTGCTCTCTCTGTCTTCCTGTAATTTGGATACTTTAATGCTGCCTTCTGTAACAGATGTGGTTTCATCGGTACCATCCAGACAGGCGTACCGTTTACGGGCTGTAGGCTTCTGGGCAACGCCTGCACCCTTGCGCGCTGTATCCAGGAGATGGAAAGGCCCCCAAATGATCAGATCTGTCCTTTTCTTGTCTGTTCCACTCGCTTCACCGCTCGCACTAAGGACAGCGAGCCTTTGCAAGGTCTGACTATCTCATTTTGGTGTCATTGAAAGAGTGGGAGCTAAGCTCTTGCAGTCTCTCTGGCCCTTCTGGTCCCTTTTGCCACAGGTTACAATGGGAACATTCAGTAACTGCCGTGGCACTCCCATCGGCAAGGCTCTACGCCACAGAGCGTTACGTTCCTTATTGAACTTGGGTTTGAACATTGGTTTAGGCTTAGTGCTGTGGGCCCGACGAACTCGTCGAGGAAATGGTTCTGGTGGTTTCACGGTGGTCAATCCAATCCAACCCATGTGTCCTGTCCCACTCAGAGGGTGAGGTTATCTTTTCAGTTCTCTGTGCATTAGTCAGGAGTAACGACAATTACTCGAGAGGTTCAGAGAAATCACAAATTTACTGAAACTCAGAAGAATTACAAAAGAGACCGGCTTGGCAAAACTTGTAACGATATTACCCCAATGTGCCAAAAATGAAGTTAGAGACAAAGAGAGTGGCAGAGAGGAAAAGACAGAAAGAGAGAAAGAAAGAGGAGATGAGACAAGATATCACCACCCTTGGATCCAGCGATGTTCTCTGCTCGTAGTGGTAGTCCTCAGGTGGTGGGCACGAGTCAAAAACTTGGGTTTCCACTTTTTATAACCCACAGCGCCCTTCCCATAGGCAAGGGTCGTCATCACTGAGCAGGTGCTGTACGTGCCCAGGAGTGTTCTAGACATGAGTCAGTGGGTTGTGGGGGTCTTGGGGATTCCACAGTCCCCCTCTTTGGGGTTGACCGAGTGATGGCCTTTTGCAGACACGCTTGCGCAGGAGACAGATGGTCTTTGCATGTTTCAGGAACAGGGGGATGGGCTCACAAGATGGTATCTTGCCTCCGCGGGCTGTGTTTGTTTGTCCCTGCCTGTGTCAAGACGGATGTTTGCAACACTCACTCGTTATCAGAGCTCTACACCCGGGCCCTCGCCCCTTCCACGGCAGCCCCACGAGTTTATCACGGAAGGCGTCGAGGGCCAGACCCCTCCATCCCTCCCCGGCGCCGTCCTCGCCCCTGACAGTGCCCAGAGGAGACCCCCACCGGGGCTGCCGGATGCTGGAGCGGCATCTCGGGGGGCTGCAGCGGACCCAGCCCTGGCTGTCGGGGAGGCAGACGATGCCGGTGGGGATGCGGGAGGGGGTGGGGGGTGGCCGGCACCGCCGGGAGCAGTGGCCACAGCTTCGAGCACTGCGGGGTTCCCTGGGCAGTTTGGGGATGACAGGAGACCCCCGAGCTGTACCGATAACCGGGGAGGCTGGGACAGCTCGGGGAGCAGGGCCCTGCCGGCCAGCGGTGCCCACACAGCCGTATGTACACCGGTCTGTCTGTACCGCTCTATCTATGCATCTCAGTCGGCGAGGAACGCCGCGGTGGCAACGGTGAGTTCTGTGGCCAAGACCTAGATGAAGGCGGACGGAGGTTCCCGGAGCCAGGGAAACGCGAGGAAGAGCGGAGAGACCCCCAGGAGCTCTCATGAGCGAGGCTGACGCGGCTTCAGCAATGATGACGTGGCTTCGGCGAGGGTGACACGGCTTGGGCGTTGCCAGGAGCAACCGCGGGAGATTTAAATGGCCCTGGGAAGCGCCAGCGCCAGCGACGCGGCAGGCGAACAGGGCGCGGCGTGTCAGTTTGCACGGGAGGGCCGTTCGCACAGGGAGGGCCCTGCAACCTGCCTGTAGGCCCACGGCCCAGGGAAGCGCTCTCGGTCCCTGCCAAAACGGCGGGCACTCACCTCAGAGCTAACGCCAGTGTTCCAGGCAGAACCGGTCAGGAAGGAGACGCCCGTACAGGCGGTGGGTTGCAGGGGCTGCCCAGACCCCTCTCTGGGTGAAAAGGTCCGTACCTGCACAAGGTGTGCGCAGGTGGATGGTCTGTTACGTCAGGTGGCCGAGTCGCAGGCAACAGTGCAAAGGCTGCGCAGTGTTAGAGGGGCCGAGATGGAGACAGATGGGTGGTCCCATAACCAAGTTCCTGTAGTGGGCACCACTGAGAAGGAGGCACCATGGACCCTGGTCACCCACAGCAGCAGGGCTCTGCTCCGGTCTCCGCCCTCCGGCTTCACAAACAAAGACAGATGAGAAGCTTTAGCAGCTGTAGACACGCACGGGCAAGGTCTGCAAGGAGAAATTGTCCCAGCAGCACACGGTGGGTACCGTAAAAAGAGGCGATGACTGCTCGTAGTGGGTGACTCCCTGTTAAGGGACACCAAGGTGCCCGTCTGATGACCTGACAGGCAGGCACCAGAGGTACGGTGCCTGCCGGGAGCCACGATCCGAGATGTTGCCGAGAGGGTGCCGCAACTTGTCCAGAGCACAGACTGCTATCCACTGCTACTCTTTCATGTGGGCGTGAATGACACCGCAAGCCAGAACCTGGGCAGCATCAAGGAGGACTATGAAGCCCTGGGGGTGCAAGTGACAAACTTTGGTGCCCAAGTTGGAGGAAAGGCGGCAGCCAGAAATAGACGTATAATGCAAATCAACTCCTGGCCACGTGGCTGGTGCCGTTGCGAGGGTTTTGGCTTTTACAGCAACGGGACATTCTTTGATGACTTTAAGCTGTTAGAGAGGGATGGGGGCCACCTGTCCAGAAGAGGCAAGGGAATCTTTGGCAGCAAGCCGGCCAACTTGGTGAAGCGGGCTTTAAACTGAAGGACTCAGGGGCTGGGGTCCAAGGCGGCAATGCCGATGCCATCGCATCCAACCGGGGAACAAGCCAGGCCAACCGGAGCGGCAACGAATGTTCCTTAGCTGCCTCCCAAGAGGAGAACCAGAAAGCCAAACACCTCAAGGGTCCGTATGGCCATGGTGGACCCTCCTGCACCCCTTGAAGGAAACCTCCATGCTCCATTAGCTCTCTGAAATGCCTGTAGACCCATGCACGCAGCGTGGGGAATAAACAGGAAGAACTAGAGATCTGTGTGCGGTTGCAGGGCCAGGATCTCATTGCAATGACAGAGACATGGTGGGATAGCTCGCATGACTGGAATGCTGTCACGGACGGTTACGTACTCTTTAGGAATGACAGGCCAGCAAGGCGAGGTGGTGGAGCTGCTCTTTATGGGAGAGAGCAACTGGAATGTGTCGAGCTCTGCATAGGAGTGGATGAAGAACGAGTGGAGAGCTGATGCGTAAGGATTAAGGGGCAGGCTAATACAGGTGACCCTGTTGTGGGTGTTTACTACAGGCCACCAGATCAGGATGAGGAAGTAGATGAGGCCTTCTTCAGACAGCTGGAAGTAGCCTCACGATCGCAGGCCCTGGTCCTCCTGGGGGACTTCAGCCACCCTGCTATTTGCTGGAAAAGCAACACAGCCAGGCACGCACAGTCCAGGAGGTTCCTGCAGAGCATTGATGACAACTTTTTGACACAGGTGGTGGAGGAGCCCATGAGGAGAGGGGTGCTGCTGGACCTTGTAGTAACAAACAAAGAAGGACTGGTTGGGGACATGAAGGTCGAGGACAGTCTTGGCTGCAGTGACCATGAGATGGTGGAGTTCAGGATCCTGCATGGAAGGAACAGGGCAATGGGTAGGACTACAGCCTTGGCCTTGAGGAGAGCTGACTTTGGCCTGGCAAGGGATGTTGTCATGGTTTTGCCCCAGCCAGCAGCTCAGCCCCATGCAGACACTCGCTCACCCCCCCGCCAGCGGGATGGGGAGAGAATTGGAAGAGTGAAAGTGAAAAAACTCATGGGTTGCAATAAAGACAGTTTAATAGGAAAAACACAAAAAGGAAAATAGCAACAACAACTACAACAGAACAAGTGATGACTAGCACAATCTCTCACCACCTGAAGTTGACGCTAGGCACGACCCCCAGCTGCCCAGCCCACATGCACAAGCAACACAAGGGAAGGAATTCCTTCACCACTTCCCATGGCAGGCAGGTGTTCAGCCATCTCCAGGAAAGCAGGGCTCCATCACGCAGAATGGTGACTTGGGAAGACTAGCGCCATCTCTCCAAAGTCAATGCCACGTGAGACCCCCAGCTGCTGCGCCAAGCTCCCTGCTGCCACGCTTCTCAGCCCACCCCTACAAATGGAACACGATGTCGTATGGATGGACTATCCCTTTGGCCAGTTTGGGTCAGCCGTCCTGGCCGTGTCCCCTCCCAGATTGTTGGGTGCGCCCCGCCTTCTCGTTGGCAGGGCAATATGAGAAGCTGAAAAAGTCCTTGACTGCTTGGCAACAACTGAAACCATCAGTGTGTGATCAACATTATTCTCATCCTAAATCCAAAACACAGCAGTACACCAGCTGCTGGAAAGAAAGTTAACTCTGTCCCTGCCGAAACCAGGACAGATGTCAAGGACAACAAGAAGGGCTCTTTCAAGTACCTCAGCAGCAAAAGGGAAAATGTGGGCCCGTGCTGAATGAGGTGGTGTCCTGGTGATGGAGGATACAGAGAAGGGGGAGTTACTGAATGGTGCCTTTGGTTTGGCCTTTACTGCTAAGGCCGTCCCTCAGGAATCCCAGACCCTGGAGGTAGGAGAGAAAGCCTGGAGAAAGGAAGACCTCCCCTTGGTCGGGGAGGATCAGGTCAGAGGACATCTCGGCAAACTCGATATTCACAAATCGATGGGCCCTGATGGGATGCCCCCACGAGTGCTCAGGGAGCTGGCTGATGTTCTTGCTAAGCCATTCTCAGTCATCTTTGAAAGGTGATGGAGAACAGGAGAGGTGCCTGAGGACTGGAGGAAAGCCAATGTCACTCTGGTCTTCAAAAAGGGCAAGAAGGAGGACCCAGGAAACTAGAGACCAGTCGGCCTCACCTCCATCCCTGGAAAGATGATGGAACAGCTCATTCTGGGCGGGGGGGGGGGGGTGTCATTCAACCCTATTGGGATGGGTTAGAATGCACTTTGGGACTTTATGTCCCACAATAGCTTTTGATTGTACCAAAGCACTGATGAAATCAAGAGGGTACAGAACAAAGATAAACATACTACCCCTCATGCCACGGCCAAGTTATCATATACCAGGAATGAAGATCAATTTGGCCATGAAAGCATTCTGGGGTTATTGGACGGTCATAATTAACAACTGACTGTATATAGAAAATCTAATGTGGCAAGTAGAGACTCTTGCTAATTGGATGTGGACGCCCATCGAGGCTAGCAACAGCCAGCTACAAGCGACCTCACAGATGACTTGCAGAGTCGATTGGCATTGGATATACTACTACTGAAGGAGAGCGGCGTTTGTGGGTGGCTGAATACCACCTATCCTGATGAAACCTGTTGTGTGTCAATTCCCAATGTGTTCGCTACCTTGCACCAAGCTATGGATGGGACGCAAAAAATTGCGGACCAGACGCATGAGCTCCGCGAGTAAATGAAACCAGGAGACTGGCAGTGGCCTGGGTGGGTTTCAAAGGATTTCAGTTGGTTTGATTAGAAATCAGTGGATGGATTCAGAGTTGAGCCCGGTATGCATTAATGTTTATTGTAACGATTGTTATTGTTAGTATTGGATTATCATGGGAGAAATCTATGATAACTGGAGCTGTAACCAGGCAAGTTAGGATGCTTCAAGGCTGTGATCCTAATATGTCCCCTTAATACCATCCCCTATTGAAAATGACGAGAACGAAAACGCGGGAGAGAGATGGATCCCTCAGCCCGCCTACATCCAAATTATACGATGTTCCTCTTGGCGAGTTGTGACTACAGTCACAGGGTGGATAATGTGGGATGCTGGACTTGTCCGGGCTTGTGGGTGCCGAAGACAGGGTCAGCGTGAGCCGGCAGAGAGTAACGGGGTCTGACTTTTTCGACTTTGTGACAGTGTCTCAGTGAAGGTCCTTGAGAGGGCTCCAACAGGCAAACGTGGACTCTGCTAAGTGGCTACACACATAACGCTTTAGACATAAAGCGCTGACTGAGCCTGGGACTAGGACTGGACCTGGCTGCACCTCGGCTCCTCTCTGAGAAGGAGTTGAGAAAGCAAGGGAATCCTTCCTGAACCTGGGGACTCAACGGGAGGGCCCCCCTCAGCCCCGCGTCAGCCTCGTACTCTTCACGTGACGGTGGCTGGTGCCCCAGCGGGTGTGCTGGAGTCTGGGGCCCTGGGTGGGCTGGAGAAACGGAACCTCATCAAGTTCAACAAGGGCAAAGTGCGGCCCCTGGGGAGGAACAGGGCCAGGCAGCAGCACAGGCCGGGACACGCGGCTGGAAAGCGGCTTGGCAGAGAAGGTCCTGGGGGTCCTGGTGGGGGGCCGCGGGCCCCTGGGGCCGGGCAGGGGTACTGACCGAAGGCGAGGGATGAGCGACTTGCTCCTTTTGACAGATCTTTTGAACCCACAGAGAACACGGAGGCTTCGAGCAGGAAGCACCTGTCCCGGTGGGCCCCCTGGCCTCCATGGACTCCCTGGGCTTCCTGTCGGGGAGCAGCTCCTCTTCCCCGGGCTCCCTCTACTCCTTCCCAGTGTGATGGCAGAGCTGGCAGTGTTCGTCCTCTCGGGAGCCCCCCAGGACCCCAAGGCTGTCGAGGGGCCAGTGGCACAAGCAGGGCCAGCCCTTGGCCAGGACCCCCCACTGGAGCTGCCCTGGCAGCCCCTCTGACCCTGCGTCCCGTCCGGCCTCAGGCAAGAGCGTGACGGTGTGGTGCGAGGCGGTGAGCAGCCTCCCCGAGCTCACGCTGCTCTACTGGCTGGGGAACGGCTCCTTCGTGGAGAAGCTGCACCCGGACGGGGCCGTGCGCGAGGGGACGGTGCTGTGAGTACCGGGGTGGGGGGTCCCAGGGGTGCAGCGGGGCTGCCCAGGGCTCTGGGGCTGGCAGGGAGGGGCAGCCCTGGGCATGGGCATGGGGATGTGATGCCTCCATGGAGGTCTGTCTCCATGCCCCGCCGTGGGATCCACATGGCCCCACATCTGCCGGCCCCACTGTGCTAGGGGGGTCTCCCGGCGCCCCTCACCAAGGCAGGAGCGCTGACGGGCCGGCCCCAGGACCTGCCCGCAGCCGGCTGTGGGACCCCAGGGTTTATTAAAGCACATCAAGGCTGCCTGGTGTCGGCCGGTGTCACCCATGTCCTGGGGATGGGGCTGCACGTGGGTGCCGGGAGCACCTGTGGGGTGAGGAGGGAGGGAGAGGAGGGGGCTCTGGTGCGCACAGAGGGCAGGATCCGTCCCTGACCCCCTCCCAGCCCAGCGAGGGACCGGAGAGCCACGGACAGCCCTGCCCCTGCCCCTGCCCTGGGGATGCCTGGCCCCACGGCTGCACCCTGCGCTGGAGGAGGAGGAGGAGGAGAAGGAGAAGGTGATGATGGGCTGCAGGCAGGGGACAGACCCCAGGAGGAGACACACACACCCCTCCGGACCCCTCGAGCAGGACCCGGGCTGCGGGCATCGCTCTGCGGGATGCTCTGGATGCGGGAGAGCTGGGGATGTGAGGGGGCTGGAGAAGACCCCGGCTGCAGCCCCCCCACCCCCCCCCGAGCTGCCCCCAGCCCAGGGAGCCGCAGGAACCCCCGGAGACACCCCAGTCCCAGAGCAAATCTTTATTCCCGTGGGAGCCAGGGAAAGGTCTCGTCCCGGCTCCGCTGGCGTCCTGGGGCTGCCGGGGTGTCCCAGGGCCGGTGGCACCATGGCAGGGCTGAGCAGCGGGGCTGTCCCCGTGCCCCCAGCCCTCCTGCTGCCCCGTCCTGTCCCGCTGGCTCCGTGAAGCTGGTGGCTCCCGTTCCCGACCCCTTTCCCTCGCCATGGTGCCGTGGCAGCGGTGGCATCTCGGCTCAGGATCCCACGACGGCTGCCAGGGCCGCGGCTGCCAAGAGGAACCCCCAGAGGCGGGGGGGGTCCCCATGGACGCTCCTGCCTGGGGGTGCCAGAGAGGGGGAGTCAGGGGCAGCCGGGGGGGAGGGGGCAGGGGGCCCGGCGGGGGTCTGCCCTCCCCAGCTGCAGGGGGGGCTCTGGGCTCACCTGCGCTGAAGACGCACGCCATGGTATTGGATCTTTTCTCTGCCAAAGAAACCAACCGTTTGCACGGCTGCTGCACGCAACGTGCCGTGCCGCTCCTCACCCCTCCCCAGCCGTGCCACGCTGTGCCATGCCAGGCTGTGCCGTGCTCTGCCGCTAAGGGCCCCTTTGCAAACCCCAGGGGAGAGCGGCTGGGAGGCGTGCAAGGATGCGCGTCCAAAGGCAAGCTGCCCCCGTCACCCTCCCCGCCATCGAGACCCCCTTTCCTGGCAGAGTTGGTGGGATGGGGCCACCCCCCACTCCTGCACCCCACACCCCTGTGGCAGGGAGGGACCGTGCCCCCGGGAATTCACCTTTCACCCACTCGCAGTTGTAGGTGCTGCTTGCGCCCTGGGAGCGGAGCTGGATGAAGGCTCTGTCCCCATTGTGGGTGATTTTGGTGACATTGAAGATCTCAAAAGGTGGGATGAGGACCTCCTCCTCCGTGGGGAATAAGGAGAAGTTCCTGATGAGGACACCATAGCAGGTCTCCACCGAGAAGAAGGTGTCCTTGCCGAAATTCAAGGCTTTGTCTTCCCGTAGGGAGGTGGAGGTGAACTGGCCAAAGCGGATGGTTTGGTGCTGCTGGGCGGTGAAGCGGGTACCCTGGACACCCCGGTAGACGTTGTGGCATTTTTGGGGCTGGGCATCCCGCAGGATACGCAGGGCCTCGCTCAGGAGGAAATGCAGCACCTTGAAGTTGAAGCTTTTCAGGTATTCCTCGCGGGAGCGCCCGGCCACACGCACGGCTGCGTTGAACTTTTGGTACAGGTTGCATTCCCAGGTGTATGCCAGCAGGGCGACCACATGCTCTGGCCGCAGCGCTGGCACCTGGGAGATGTGGTCCTGCTTGCTCTGCCACTTAGCAGCAGCTTCCTTCCAGGCCTTGGCATAGTCCTTGTCGGTGAACTCGGTGCGGTTGAGCTCCTGCAGCTCCTTCTCCATCATGCGGCTGCAGCCCTGGTACTGGTCATCGAAGGAGCTGGGGGCCATGTCCAGTGCCACCTTCTTGACAGGGTTGAGGTCTGGGCAGTGCTGGGGTCTGGCAGTGTCCAGGGTCCCGGACAGCAGCACCAAGCCCAGCACCAGATGCTCCATGGCAGGCAGAGACCCCCCAGGAGAAGCGCCCAGCTGCCGCGGTGCCGTGGGCAGGGAAGCAGCCGGTTCCTCCGCAAGCGGCCGGGGAAGTGGGGGAGTGAGAGCAGGGTCAGCTCGGGGAGGGCGGCAGGGCCTGTGAGGGGGCTGCGGAGAGAAGCGGGGCAGGCTGGGGGAAAGCACCCCCAGTTGCATCCCCAGCCAGGGGCACCCCGCTCGGCACACCTCCCGGCACCGGCCCAGACCCCGACCCCATGACTTGCATGAAACCCTGCCAACGGGCGGGCGTCCCCGGCGCCTGGCACCATGGCCCTGGCAGCCGCAGGTCTGTGGTGTCCCCCGCCGGGAGCAAACCCCTGGGGACCCCCCTGTGGCACAGAAGGAGAGGTGAGAATCGGCTGATCTTTCTTTTTATAGCAGCCCTGGCCAGGATTGCTGGGGCCGCGATCCAGCCCTCGCCTCCCCATTATTTTTACCTTCCCACCCCCCGAGCGCCCAGAGCAGCCGCTGCCCCCTCCTGCCCTGCAGCGTGGCTCCAGGGACGGTCAGGAACCCCCCGTGGGATAAATTGCCTTTGCTTTAAGCTGGGTGCGGGTGCCGTCCTGCCCCGCGGGGGCTCTGCCTTTTCCTGCGGCATCTGACTCCAGCTCTGGCCCTGCTGACCCGGGGCCCGGTGCTTGCACTGACCCCCCGTCGCGCTGCTGAGGACGGGGCAGGTTGTGGCACAGATGGTGTGGAGGCGAGGGGCATCCGCGGCACTTCAGCCCCTGCCCGCAGCCCCCGGGCTTTGGAGGGGCTTAGAAGGCAGGAGGCAGGGCAGGGTGCAGGCAGCAGGGCTGGGGACAGACCAGTCCCTGTCTGCTTCGGCACGAGCAGCTCTGGGCCAAGGGAGCGTCCCCGTCGCGGTGCTTACAGACACAGGGACAGGGGTGGCAAAGCCCAGGGGGGCTCGGAGCCTGCGAGGGGCTCATCCTGCAGGACCACCTGGGGAGAACCGGGGAGAGAGGAGCACAGCAGCAGCATCCTTCCCCGGGGACCCCCATGTCAGCACTGGGGGAGGCAGCCTGCAGACAGGCCCCTGGCTGAGCAGAAGTGAGACCCCAAAACCTCATCACAGCGGTGCAGGGTCCCCCCAAACCGGGCGGGTACGGCGCCCTCTCCCACCCTGAGCAGCACCGGTGCCGCCGCTCCCCCACCCCCTTCCCCTGAGCAGGGACCCCTCTCCAGGTTACAGGACCAAGACACCCCGTACCCGACACAGTCACCAATGGGCTGGCACGTGGCATTTTTTGCACGTCTGCGCCATTCGAGATCCGTATAGGAAGCTTACACCATCATCTTTGCATCCCATCCTAACGTTCAGTGCAGTGAATGACACTGAGCGCCAATCCATCTCGGCTATGTTCGGCTGTCCCCCGGCGCCCCCAGCCCCACACCGGCACTGCACACAGCGGCTCCCAGCAGGGCTGCAGGGTGACCCCAGCCCCGTGTCCCCGAGGTCTCTCCCGGCTCCTTTCCAGCCACCATCACCCGGGTGGGTTTTGCAGCACACTCGAGCCATCCAAAACAGGGATGAAGCAACCGCTTGGTCCCTGCACCCCTCCCTTGGGGACCTGGCAGGGACCCCCTGTGAGGGACCACGCCTTGAGCGGACTGTCTCAAAGCTTGTTTGCAACCCTGGTAAGCTCATTGCAAGACTTCCTGATGGTTTGGCTGAGCCCAGTTGCCATGAACAGATCAACAGAGCTCAAAGAACAGTCACGTCACTTTGGGGGGGGTGGTGGGGTATGTCTAGACAGAGGTGACCAGGAGCCCCACCTGCCCCCCCGCCACTCCCCACCGCTGGGCCAGGGAGTCGATGGAGGCCAGCGGGGCCCACCGGGCCAGGCGCTCCCTGCTCCACCCCTCCCTGCTCCCCCTGCACAGGAGGAGAGACGAGGCACCCTGCTGCACCCCCCGCCCACGTGGGTCCTCCCCCAGCACCAGCGGTGGCCGCGGGTGCCCCATGAGGGTGGCTCGTCCTGAGCACCCCCGTTCCCCGCGGAGCTGCAGGGTGGGAGCTCCACCAGCGCCAGGGAAGAGGAGCCCGACAGCGGGACCCCCGCCCCCACTGGGGCTGCCCCGGCTGCAGGGCTGAGGGGTCCCGGCCCCCCTGGGGCATGAGCTATAGAGACAGACATAGAGCTCTAGAGATGCACAGAGCGAGCGGTACAGACAGACCGGCATACATACAGCTGTGTAGGCACCGCTGGCTGGCAGGACCCTGCTCCCCGAGTATGGAATACCCACCGGATCCCTTCTTCCTTTGACCAGTCTTGTACCGCTGCAGCTGAAAAATGCTGAAACGTGCGACCAGTTATCGCTTTGAATCCCCTCAAGAAGGGGAAGTGTACTAAACCACTCCTTCAGTCGATCTGCCAGGTGTGTCACAATGTTTTCTCGTCCCGGATATGCAGAGGAAGTGCATTACTTGGGTGGTCTTTGTTAAATTATAAACGACATCGTGAGTAGGTGGTTACCGCTCGATCACACGGCTTTACTGAGACGGGCCATCCTCGGGCTATACCTTCCCCATACAAATTGACTCGCCCGCTGTGGCCTCGTTTCCCGTGCAGCCATTCAAGTAAGCGCTCCCATTCGTGGTCATCACTCACGACATCCAGTTCCTGTAGTGGGGTGAGGCTATCGACTTGTTGGTTGAAGTGGGCAGCGATAGGAGCTGATCAGTCCAGTCCTGTCACCCACCCAATACGCGACACCCTTTGTTCTCCTAGTTCTAGCAATTGTTCCCAACTGTCAGCAGTTTGCCAGAGTGGGACTCTCTTTACCTGCCAGTCGTTGGCTGCCCAGAGACCCACTCGCTCTGTGGATCCCATAAAACCAGCAGATGAGTCGGGATAGATATGGCTGGCACCATGTCGGGCGGCCGGTAGGTCTGCCCTAAGCTCCCCTACTCGGGCACTTCCTTTACCTGTTCCTGTGCTTAACTTTTCCCCCGGGGCCACTTCCAGTGTCACCGCCTTATACTTCCACTCATGGTTTTGCCTCTCGATGATGCATCAGTGAACCAGACCCCTTGAAGGTCACTGCCTTCCTTCAGAGGAGGTGCCCCCTGAATCGCAGACGCTTTGCTTGGCGGGGTTTGCAATAACACCGTGCTCTCTCTGTCTTCCTGTAATTTGGATACTTTAATGCTGCCTTCTGTAACAGATGTGGTTTCATCGGTACCATCCAGACAGGCGTACCGTTTACGGGCTGTAGGCTTCTGGGCAACGCCTGCACCCTTGCGCGCTGTATCCAGGAGATGGAAAGGCCCCCAAATGATCAGATCTGTCCTTTTCTTGTCTGTTCCACTCGCTTCACCGCTCGCACTAAGGACAGCGAGCCTTTGCAAGGTCTGACTATCTCATTTTGGTGTCATTGAAAAAGTGGGAGCTAAGCTCTTGCAGTCTCTCTGGCCCTTCTGGTCCCTTTTGCCACAGGTTACAATGGGAACATTCAGTAACTGCCGTGGCACTCCCATCGGCAAGGCTCTACGCCACAGAGCGTTACGTTCCTTATTGAACTTGGGTTTGAACATTGGTTTAGGCTTAGTGCTGTGGGCCCGACGAACTCGTCGAGGAAATGGTTCTGGTGGTTTCACGGTGGTCAATCCAATCCAACCCATGTGTCCTGTCCCACTCAGAGGGTGAGGTTATCTTTTCAGTTCTCTGTGCATTAGTCAGGAGTAACGACAATTACTCGAGAGGTTCAGAGAAATCACAAATTTACTGAAACTCAGAAGAATTACAAAAGAGACCGGCTTGGCAAAACTTGTAACGATATTACCCCAATGTGCCAAAAATGAAGTTAGAGACAAAGAGAGTGGCAGAGAGGAAAAGACAGAAAGAGAGAAAGAAAGAGGAGATGAGACAAGATATCACCACCCTTGGATCCAGCGATGTTCTCTGCTCGTAGTGGTAGTCCTCAGGTGGTGGGCACGAGTCAAAAACTTGGGTTTCCACTTTTTATAACCCACAGCGCCCTTCCCATAGGCAAGGGTCGTCATCACTGAGCAGGTGCTGTACGTGCCCAGGAGTGTTCTAGACATGAGTCAGTGGGTTGTGGGGGTCTTGGGGATTCCACAGTCCCCCTCTTTGGGGTTGACCGAGTGATGGCCTTTTGCAGACACGCTTGCGCAGGAGACAGATGGTCTTTGCATGTTTCAGGAACAGGGGGATGGGCTCACAAGATGGTATCTTGCCTCCGCGGGCTGTGTTTGTTTGTCCCTGCCTGTGTCAAGACGGATGTTTGCAACACTCACTCGTTATCAGAGCTCTACACCCGGGCCCTCGCCCCTTCCACGGCAGCCCCACGAGTTTATCACGGAAGGCGTCGAGGGCCAGACCCCTCCATCCCTCCCCGGCGCCGTCCTCGCTCCTGACAGTGCCCAGAGGAGACCCCCACCGGGGCTGCCGGATGCTGGAGCGGCATCTCGGGGGGCTGCAGCGGACCCAGCCCTGGCTGTCGGGGAGGCAGACGATGCCGGTGGGGATGCGGGAGGGGGTGGGGGGTGGCTGGCACCGCCGGGAGCAGTGGCCACAGCTTCGAGCACTGCGGGGTTCCCTGGGCAGTTTGGGGATGACAGGAGACCCCCGAGCTGTACCGATAACCGGGGAGGCTGGGACAGCTCGGGGAGCAGGGCCCTGCCGGCCAGCGGTGCCCACACAGCCGTATGTATGCCGGTCTGTCTGTACCGCTCTATCTATGCATCTCAGTCGGCGAGGAACGCTGCGGTGGCAACGGTGAGTTCTGTGGCCAAGACCTAGATGAAGGCGGACGGAGGTTCCCAGAGCCAGAGAAACGCGAGGAAGAGTGGAGAGACCCCCAGGAGCTCTCATGAGCGAGGCTGACGCGGCTTCAGCAATGATGACGTGGCTTCGGCGAGGGTGACACGGCTTGGGCGTTGCCAGGAGCAACCGCGGGAGATTTAAATGGCCCTGGGAAGCGCCAGCGCCAGCGATGCGGCAGGCGAACAGGGCGCGGCGTGTCAGTTTGCACAGGAGGGCCGTTCGCACAGGGAGGGCCCTGCAACCTGCCTGTAGGCCCACGGCCCAGGGAAGCGCTCTCGGTCCCTGCCAAAACGGCGGGCACTCGCCTCAGAGCTAACGCCAGTGTTCCAGGCAGAACCGGTCAGGAAGGAGACGCCCGTACAGGCGGTGGGTTGCAGGGGCTGCCCAGACCCCTCTCTGGGTGAAAAGGTCCGTACCTGCACAAGGTGTGCGCAGGTGGATGGTCTGTTACGTCAGGTGGCCGAGTCGCAGGCAACAGTGCAAAGGCTGCGCAGTGTTAGAGGGGCCGAGATGGAGACAGATGGGTGGTCCCATAACCAAGTTCCTGTAGTGGGCACCACTGAGAAGGAGGCACCATGGACCCTGGTCACCCACAGCAGCAGGGCTCTGCTCCGGTCTCCGCCCTCCGGCTTCACAAACAAAGACAGATGAGAAGCTTTAGCAGCTGTAGACACGCACGGGCAAGGTCTGCAAGGAGAAATTGTCCCAGCAGCACACGGTGGGTACCGTAAAAAGAGGCGATGACTGCTCGTAGTGGGTGACTCCCTGTTAAGGGACACCAAGGTGCCCGTCTGATGACCTGACAGGCAGGCACCAGAGGTACGGTGCCTGCCGGGAGCCACGATCCGAGATGTTGCCGAGAGGGTGCCGCAACTTGTCCAGAGCACAGACTGCTATCCACTGCTACTCTTTCATGTGGGCGTGAATGACACCGCAAGCCAGAACCTGGGCAGCATCAAGGAGGACTATGAAGCCCTGGGGGTGCAAGTGACAAACTTTGGTGCCCAAGTTGGAGGAAAGGCGGCAGCCAGAAATAGACGTATAATGCAAATCAACTCCTGGCCACGTGGCTGGTGCCGTTGCGAGGGTTTTGGCTTTTACAGCAACGGGACATTCTTTGATGACTTTAAGCTGTTAGAGAGGGATGGGGGCCACCTGTCCAGAAGAGGCAAGGGAATCTTTGGCAGCAAGCCGGCCAACTTGGTGAAGCGGGCTTTAAACTGAAGGACTCAGGGGCTGGGGTCCAAGGCGGCAATGCCGATGCCATCGCATCCAACCGGGGAACAAGCCAGGCCAACCGGAGCGGCAACGAATGTTCCTTAGCTGCCTCCCAAGAGGAGAACCAGAAAGCCAAACACCTC
Source organism: Grus americana (assembly GCF_028858705.1). Taxonomy (NCBI): domain Eukaryota; kingdom Metazoa; phylum Chordata; class Aves; order Gruiformes; family Gruidae; genus Grus; species Grus americana. Next base: position 37,851 of record NW_026561353.1, on the reverse strand, counting down.
AAGGGTCCGTATGGCCATGGTGGACCCTCCTGCACCCCTTGAAGGAAACCTCCATGCTCCCTTAGCTCTCTGAAATGCCTGTAGACCCATGCACGCAGCGTGGGGAATAAACAGGAAGAACTAGAGATCTGTGTGCGGTTGCAGGGCCAGGATCTCATTGCAATGACAGAGACATGGTGGGATAGCTCGCATGACTGGAATGCTGTCACGGACGGTTACGTACTCTTTAGGAATGACAGGCCAGCAAGGCGAGGTGGTGGAGCTGCTCTTTATGGGAGAGAGCAACTGGAATGTGTCGAGCTCTGCATAGGAGTGGATGAAGAACGAGTGGAGAGCTGATGCGTAAGGATTAAGGGGCAGGCTAATACAGGTGACCCTGTTGTGGGTGTTTACTACAGGCCACCAGATCAGGATGAGGAAGTAGATGAGGCCTTCTTCAGACAGCTGGAAGTAGCCTCACGATCGCAGGCCCTGGTCCTCCTGGGGGACTTCAGCCACCCTGCTATTTGCTGGAAAAGCAACACAGCCAGGCACGCACAGTCCAGGAGGTTCCTGCAGAGCATTGATGACAACTTTTTGACACAGGTGGTGGAGGAGCCCATGAGGAGAGGGGTGCTGCTGGACCTTGTAGTAACAAACAAAGAAGGACTGGTTGGGGACATGAAGGTCGAGGACAGTCTTGGCTGCAGTGACCATGAGATGGTGGAGTTCAGGATCCTGCATGGAAGGAACAGGGCAATGGGTAGGACTACAGCCTTGGCCTTGAGGAGAGCTGACTTTGGCCTGGCAAGGGATGTTGTCATGGTTTTGCCCCAGCCAGCAGCTCAGCCCCATGCAGACACTCGCTCACCCCCCCGCCAGCGGGATGGGGAGAGAATTGGAAGAGTGAAAGTGAAAAAACTCATGGGTTGCAATAAAGACAGTTTAATAGGAAAAACACAAAAAGGAAAATAGCAACAACAACTACAACAGAACAAGTGATGACTAGCACAATCTCTCACCACCTGAAGTTGACGCTAGGCACGACCCCCAGCTGCCCAGCCCACATGCACAAGCAACACAAGGGAAGGAATTCCTTCACCACTTCCCATGGCAGGCAGGTGTTCAGCCATCTCCAGGAAAGCAGGGCTCCATCACGCAGAATGGTGACTTGGGAAGACTAGCGCCATCTCTCCAAAGTCAATGCCACGTGAGACCCCCAGCTGCTGCGCCAAGCTCCCTGCTGCCACGCTTCTCAGCCCACCCCTACAAATGGAACACGATGTCGTATGGATGGACTATCCCTTTGGCCAGTTTGGGTCAGCCGTCCTGGCCGTGTCCCCTCCCAGATTGTTGGGTGCGCCCCGCCTTCTCGTTGGCAGGGCAATATGAGAAGCTGAAAAAGTCCTTGACTGCTTGGCAACAACTGAAACCATCAGTGTGTGATCAACATTATTCTCATCCTAAATCCAAAACACAGCAGTACACCAGCTGCTGGAAAGAAAGTTAACTCTGTCCCTGCCGAAACCAGGACAGATGTCAAGGACAACAAGAAGGGCTCTTTCAAGTACCTCAGCAGCAAAAGGGAAAATGTGGGCCCGTGCTGAATGAGGTGGTGTCCTGGTGATGGAGGATACAGAGAAGGGGGAGTTACTGAATGGTGCCTTTGGTTTGGCCTTTACTGCTAAGGCCAGCCCTCAGGAATCCCAGACCCTGGAGGCAGGAGAGAAAGTCTGGAGAAAGGAAGACCTCCCCTTGGTCGGGGAGGATCAGGTCAGAGGACATCTCGGCAAACTCGATATTCACAAATCGATGGGCCCTGATGGGATGCCCCCACGAGTGCTCAGGGAGCTGGCCGATGTTCTTGCTAAGCCACTCTCAGTCATCTTTGAAAGGTGATGGAGAACAGGAGAGGTGCCTGAGGACTGGAGGAAAGCCAATGTCACTCTGGTCTTCAAAAAGGGCAAGAAGGAGGACCCAGGAAACTAGAGACCAGTCGGCCTCACCTCCATCCCTGGAAAGATGATGGAACAGCTCATTCTGGGCGGGGGGGGGGGGGTGTCATTCAACCCTATTGGGATGGGTTAGAATGCACTTTAGGACTTTATGTCCCACAATAGCTTTTGATTGTACCAAAGCACTGATGAAATCAAGAGGGTACAGAACAAAGATAAACATACTACCCCTCATGCCACGGCCAAGTTATCATATACCAGGAATGAAGATCAATTTGGCCATGAAAGCATTCTGGGGTTATTGGACAGTCATAATTAACAACTGACTGTATATAGAAAATCTAACGTGGCAAGTAGAGACTCTTGCTAATTGGATGTGGACGCCCATCGAGGCTAGCAACAGCCAGCTACAAGCGACCTCACAGATGACTTGCAGAGTCGATTGGCATTGGATATACTACTACTGAAGGAGAGCGGCGTTTGTGGGTGGCTGAATACCACCTATCCTGATGAAACCTGTTGTGTGTCAATTCCCAATGTGTTCGCTACCTTGCACCAAGCTATGGATGGGACGCAAAAAATTGCGGACCAGACGCATGAGCTCCGCGAGTAAATGAAACCAGGAGACTGGCAGTGGCCTGGGTGGGTTTCAAAGGATTTCAGTTGGTTTGATTAGAAATCAGTGGATGGATTCAGAGTTGAGCCCGGTATGCATTAATGTTTATTGTAACGATTGTTATTGTTAGTATTGGATTATCATGGGAGAAATCTATGATAACTGGAGCTGTAACCAGGCAAGTTAGGATGCTTCAAGGCTGTGATCCTAATATGTCCCCTTAATACCATCCCCTATTGAAAATGACGAGAACGAAAACGCGGGAGAGAGATGGATCCCTCAGCCCGCCTACATCCAAATTATACGATGTTCCTCTTGGCGAGTTGTGACTACAGTCACAGGGTGGATAATGTGGGATGCTGGACTTGTCCGGGCTTGTGGGTGCCGAAGACAGGGTCAGCGTGAGCCGGCAGAGAGTAACGGGGTCTGACTTTTTCGACTTTGTGACAGTGTCTCAGTGAAGGTCCTTGAGAGGGCTCCAACAGGCAAACGTGGACTCTGCTAAGTGGCTACACACATAACGCTTTAGACATAAAGCGCTGACTGAGCCTGGGACTAGGACTGGACCTGGCTGCACCTCGGCTCCTCTCTGAGAAGGAGTTGAGAAAGCAAGGGAATCCTTCCTGAACCTGGGGACTCAACGGGAGGGCCCCCCTCAGCCCCGCGTCAGCCTCGTACTCTTCACGTGACGGTGGCTGGTGCCCCAGCGGGTGTGCTGGAGTCTGGGGCCCTGGGTGGGCTGGAGAAACGGAACCTCATCAAGTTCAACAAGGGCAAAGTGCGGCCCCTGGGGAGGAACAGGGCCAGGCAGCAGCACAGGCCGGGACACGCGGCTGGAAAGCGGCTTGGCAGAGAAGGTCCTGGGGGTCCTGGTGGGGGGCCGCGGGCCCCTGGGGCCGGGCAGGGGTACTGACCGAAGGCGAGGGATGAGCGACTTGCTCCTTTTGACAGATCTTTTGAACCCACAGAGAACACGGAGGCTTCGAGCAGGAAGCACCTGTCCCGGTGGGCCCCCTGGCCTCCATGGACTCCCTGGGCTTCCTGTCGGGGAGCAGCTCCTCTTCCCCGGGCTCCCTCTACTCCTTCCCAGTGTGATGGCAGAGCTGGCAGTGTTCGTCCTCTCGGGAGCCCCCCAGGACCCCAAGGCTGTCGAGGGGCCAGTGGCACAAGCAGGGCCAGCCCTTGGCCAGGACCCCCCACTGGAGCTGCCCTGGCAGCCCCTCTGACCCTGCGTCCCGTCCGGCCTCAGGCAAGAGCGTGACGGTGTGGTGCGAGGCGGTGAGCAGCCTCCCCGAGCTCACGCTGCTCTACTGGCTGGGGAACGGCTCCTTCGTGGAGAAGCTGCACCCGGACGGGGCCGTGCGCGAGGGGACGGTGCTGTGAGTACCGGGGTGGGGGGGTCCCAGGGGTGCAGCGGGGCTGCCCAGGGCTCTGGGGCTGGCAGGGAGGGGCAGCCCTGGGCATGGGCATGGGGATGTGATGCCTCCACGGAGGTCTGTCTCCATGCCCCGCCGTGGGATCCACATGGCCCCACGTCTGCCGGCCCCACTGTGCTAGGGGGGTCTCCCGGCGCCCCTCGCCAAGGCAGGAGCGCTGCCCGGGCCGGCCCCAGGACCTGCCCGCAGCCGGCTGTGGGACCCCAGGGTTTATTAAAGCACATCAAGGCTGCCTGGTGTCGGCCGGTGTCACCCATGTCCTGGGGATGGGGCTGCACGTGGGTGCCGGGGGGCACCTGTGGGGTGAGGAGGGAGGGAGAGGAGGGGGCTCTGGTGTGCACAGAGGGCAGGATCCGTCCCTGACCCCCTCCCAGCCCAGCGAGGGACCGGAGAGCCACGGACAGCCCTGCCCCTGCCCCTGCCCTGGGGATGCCTGGCCCCACGGCTGCACCCTGCGCTGGAGGAGGAGGAGGAGGAGAAGGAGAAGGTGATGATGGGCTGCAGGCAGGGGACAGACCCCAGGAGGAGACACACACACCCCTCCGGACCCCTCGAGCAGGACCCGGGCTGCGGGCATCGCTCTGCGGGATGCTCTGGATGCGGGAGAGCTGGGGATGTGAGGGGGCTGGAGAAGACCCCGGCTGCAGCCCCCCCCCCCCACCCCGAGCTGCCCCCAGCCCAGGGAGCCGCAGGAACCCCCGGAGACACCCCAGTCCCAGAGCAAATCTTTATTCCCGTGGGAGCCAGGGAAAGGTCTCGTCCCGGCTCCGCTGGCGTCCTGGGGCTGCCGGGGTGTCCCAGGGCCGGTGGCACCATGGCAGGGCTGAGCAGCGGGGCTGTCCCCGTGCCCCCAGCCCTCCTGCTGCCCCGTCCTGTCCCGCTGGCTCCGTGAAGCTGGTGGCTCCCGTTCCCGACCCCTTTCCCTCGCCATGGTGCCGTGGCAGCGGTGGCATCTCGGCTCAGGATCCTGCGGCGGCTGCCAGGGCCGCGGCTGCCAGGAGGAACCCCCAGAGGCGGGGGGGGTCCCCCTGGACGCTCCTGCCTGGGGGTGCCAGAGAGGGGGAGTCAGGGGCAGCCGGGGGGGAGGGGGCAGGGGGCCCGGCGGGGGTCTGCCCTCCCCAGCTGCAGGGGGGGCTCTGGGCTCACCTGCGCTGAAGACGCACGTCTGGTTCTTGCATCTCTTCTCTGCCAAAGAAACCAACTGTTTGCACGGCTGCTGCACGCAACGTGCCGTGCCGCTCCTCACCCCTCCCCAGCCGTGCCACGCTGTGCCATGCCAGGCTGTGCCGTGCTCTGCCGCTAAGGGCCCCTTTGCAAACCCCAGGGGAGAGTGGCTGGGAGACGTGCAAGGATGCGCGTCCAAAGGCAAGCTGCCCCCGTCGCCCTCCCCACCATCGAGACCCCCTTTCCTGGCAGAGTTGGTGGGATGGGGCCACCCCCATTCCTGCACCCCACACCCCTGTGGCAGGGAGGGACCGTGCCCCCGGGAATTCACCTTTCACCCACTCGCAGTTGTAGGTGCTGCTTGCGCCCTGGGAGCGGAGCTGGATGAAGGCTCTGTCCCCGTTGCGGGCAACATTGGTGACCTCGAAGATCTCAAAAGGCGGGATGAGGACCTCCTCCTCCATGGGGAAGAAGGAGAAGTTCCTGATGAGGACACCATAGCAGGTCTCCACCGAGAAGAAGGTGTCCTGACCGAAGTGCTGGGTGCTGTCGTTCCGTAGGGAGGTGGAGGTGAACTGTCCGAAGCGGATGGATTGGCGCTGCCGGGCAGTGAAGCGGATGTCTACACCCCGGTAGACGTTGTGGCATTTTTGGGGCCTGGTGTCCCGCAGGATACGCAGGGCCTCGCTCAGGAGGAAATGCAGCACCTTGAAATGGAAGGTGTTCAGGTATTCCTCGCGGGAGCGCCCGGCCACACGCACGGCTGCGTTGAACTCCCGGTGCAAGGGGCCCTGCAGGGTGTATGCCAGCAGGGCGACCTGCTGGTCCGGCCGCACTGCCTGCCGCTGGGGGACGCGGCCCCACCGTCTCCGCCATTCAGCAGTGGCTTGGCTCCAGGCCTCCTTGTAGACTCTGTTGTTTGTGAACTCGGTGCGGTTGAGCTCCTCCAGCTCCTTCTCCATCATGCGGCTGCAGCCCTGGTACTGGTCATCGAAGGAGCTGGGGGCCATGTCCAGTGCCACCTTCTTGACAGGGTCGAGGTCTCGCTGGTGCCGGGGGCTGGTAGCAGCCAGGGTCCCGGACAGCAGCACCAAGCCCAGCACCAGATGCTCCATGGCAGGCAGAGCCCCCCCAGGAGAAGCGCCCAGCTGCCGCAGTGCCGTGGGCAGGGAAGCAGCCGGTTCCTCCGCAAGCAGCTGGGGAAGTGGGGGAGTGAGAGCAGGGTCAGCTCGGGGAGGGCGGCAGGGCCTGTGAGGGGGCTGCGGAGAGAAGCGGGGCAGGCTGGGGGAAAGCACCCCCAGTCGCATCCCCAGCCAGGGGCACCCCGCTCGGCACACCTCCCGGCACCGGCCCAGACCCCGACCCCGTGACTTGCATGAAACCCTGCCAACGGGCGGGCGTCCCCAGCGCCTGGCACCATGGCCCTGGCAGCCGCAGGTCTGTGGTGTCCCCCGCCGGGAGCAAACCCCTGGGGACCCCTGGCAAGAAGCGTTACCTGTGCCCCGCGCCAGGGTCGGGGTTCTGCTCCCCAGGTCCCACGGCACCCGGCCCCTTGGCGCCCGCCCGCTGCCAGAAGGAGAGGTGAGAATCAGCTGATCTTTCTTTTTATAGCAGCCCTGGCCAGGATTGCTGGGGCCGCGATCCAGCCCTCGCCTCCCGGTTATTTTTGCCTTCCAACCCCCCGAGCACCCAGAGCAGCCGCTGCCCCCTCCTGCCCTGCAGCGTGGCTCCGGGGACAGTCAGGAACCCCCCGTGGGATAAATTGCCTTTGCTTTAAGCTGGGTGCGGGTGCCGTCCTGCCCCGCGGGGGCTCTGCCTTTTCCTGCGGCATCTGACTCCAGCTCTGGCCCTGCTGACCCGGGGCCCGGTGCTTGCACTGACCCCCCGTCGCGCTGCTGAGGACGGGGCAGGTTGTGGCACAGATGGTGTGGAGGCGAGGGGCATCCGCGGCACTTCAGCCCCTGCCCGCAGCCCCCGGGCTTTGGAGGGGCTTAGAAGGCAGGAGGCAGGGCAGGGTGCAGGCAGCAGGGCTGGGGACAGACCAGTCCCTGTCTGCTTCGGCACGAGCAGCTCTGGGCCAAGGGAGCGTCCCCGTCGCGGTGCTTACAGACACAGGGACAGGGGTGGCAAAGCCCAGGGGGGCTCGGAGCCTGCGAGGGGCTCATCCTGCAGGACCACCTGGGGAGAACCGGGGAGAGAGGAGCACAGCAGCAGCATCCTTCCCCGGGGACCCCCATGTCAGCACTGGGGGAGGCAGCCTGCAGACAGGCCCCTGGCTGAGCAGAAGTGAGACCCCAAAACCTCATCACAGCGGTGCAGGGTCCCCCCAAACCGGGCGGGTACGGCGCCCTCTCCCACCCTGAGCAGCACCGGTGCCGCCGCTCCCCCACCCCCTTCCCCTGAGCAGGGACCCCTCTCCAGGTTACAGGACCAAGACACCCCGTACCCGACACAGGCACCAATGGGCTGGCACGTGGCATTTTTTGCACGTCTGCGCCATTCGAGATCCGTATAGGAAGCTTACACCATCATCTTTGCATCCCATCCTAACGTTCAGTGCAGTGAATGGGAAGGAGCGCCAATCCGTCTTGGCCCGCTGGCCTCCATAGACTCCCTGGGCTGCTTGGCGGGGAACAGCTCCTCTTCGCTGGGCTCCTTCTACTCCCTCCCAATGTGAATGGTGGAGCTGGCAGTGCTCGCCTGCTCGGGAGCCCCCCAGGACCCCAAGGCTGTCGAGGGGCCAGTGGCACAAGCAGGGCCAGCCCTTGGCCAGGACCCCCCACTGGAGCTGCCCTGGCAGCCCCTCTGACCCTGCGTCCCGTCCGGCCTCAGGCGAGAGCGTGACGGTGTGGTGCGAGGCGGTGAGCAGCCTCCCCGAGCTCACGCTGCTCTACTGGCTGGGGAACGGCTCCCTCGTGGAGAAGCTGCACCCGGACGGGGCCGTGCGCGAGGGGACGGTGCTGTGAGTACCGGGGTGGGGGGTCCCAGGGGTGCAGTGGGGCTGCCCGGGGCTCCGGGGCTGGCAGGGAGGGGCAGCCCTGGGTGTGGGGACGTGACACCTCCACAGAGGCCTGTCTCCATGCCCCACCATGGGATCCGCATGGCCCCACGTCTGCCGGCCCCACTGTGCTAGGGGGGTCTCCCGGCGCCCCTCGCCAAGGCAGGAGCGCTGCCCGGGCCGGCCCCAGGACCTGCCCGCAGCCGGCTGTGGGACCCCAGGGTTTATTAAAGCACATCAAGGCTGCCTGGTGTCGGCCGGTGTCACCCGTGTCCTGGGGACGGGGCTGCGCGTGGGTGTTGGGGGCACCTGTGGGGTGAGGAGGGAGGGAGAGGAGGCGGCTCTGGTGTGCACAGAGGGCAGGATCCGTCCCTGACCCCCTCCCAGCCCGGCGAGGGACAGGAGAGCCACAGACAGCCCTGCCCCTGCCCCTGCCCTGGGGATGCCTGGCCCCACGGCTGCACCCTGTGCCGGAGGAGGAGGAGGAGGTGGTGATGGGCTGCAGGCAGGGGACAGACCCCAGGAGGAGACACACACACCCCTCCGGACCCCTCGAGCAGGACCCGGGCTGCGGGCATCGCTCTGCGGGATGCTCTGGATGCGGGAGAGCTGGGGATGTGAGGGGGCTGGAGAAGACCCCGGCTGCAGCCCCCCCCCCCCCCCCCGAGTTGCCCCCAGCCCAGGGAGCCGCAGGAACCCCCGGAGACACCCCAGTCCCAGAGCAAATCTTTATTCCCGTGGGAGCCAGGGAAAGGTCTCGTCCCGGCTCCGCTGGCGTCCTGGGGCTGCCGGGGTGTCCCAGGGCCGGTGGCACCATGGCAGGGCTGAGCAGTGGGGCTGTCCCCGTGCCCCCAGCCCTCCTGCTGCCCCGTCCTGTCCCGCTGGCTCCGTGAAGCTGGTGGCTCCCGTTCCCGACCCCTTTCCCTCGCCATGGTGCCGTGGCAGCGGTGGCATCTCGGCTCAGGATCCTGCGGCGGCTGCCAGGGCCGCGGCTGCCAGGAGGAACCCCCAGAGGCGGGGGGGGTCCCCCTGGACGCTCCTGCCTGGGGGTGCCAGAGAGGGGGAGTCAGGGGCAGCCGGGGGGGAGGGGGCAGGGGGCCCGGCGGGGGTCTGCCCTCCCCAGCTGCAGGGGGGGCTTTGGGCTCACCTGCGCTGAAGACGCACGCCATGGTCTTGGATCTTTTCTCTGCCAAAGAAACCAACCGTTTGCACGGCTGCTGCACGCAACGTGCCGTGCCGCTCCTCACCCCTCCCCAGCCGTGCCACGCTGTGCCATGCCAGGCTGTGCCGTGCTCTGCCGCTAAGGGCCCCTTTGCAAACCCCAGGGGAGAGCGGCTGGGAGGCGTGCAAGGATGCGCGTCCAAAGGCAAGCTGCCCCCGTCACCCTCCCCGCCATCGAGACCGCCTTTCCTGGCAGAGTTGGTGGGATGGGGCCACCCCCACTCCTGCACCCCACACCCCTGTGGCAGGGAGGGACCGTGCCCCCGGGAATTCACCTTTCACCCACTCGCAGTTGTAGGTGCTGCTTGCGCCCTGGGAGCGGAGCTGGATGAAGGCTCTATTCCCATTGTGGGTGATGTTGGTGACCTTGAAGATCTCAAAGGGCGGGATGAGGACCTCCTCCTCCGTGGGGAAGAAGGAGAAGTTCCTGATGAGGACACCATAGCAGGTCTCCATCGAAAAGAAGGTGTCCTGACCGAAGTGCTGGGTGCTGTCGTTCCGTAGGGAGGTGGAGGTGAACTGTCCGAAGCGGATGGATTGTTGGTGCCGGGCAGTGAAGCGAACGTCTACACCTCGGTAGACGTGGTGGCATTTTTGTGGCTGGGTGTCCTGCAGGATACGCAGGGCCTCGCTCAGGAGGAAATGCAGCACCTTGAAATGGAAGGCACACAGGTATTCCTCGCGGGAGCGCCCGGCCACACGTACAGCTGCATCAAACTCCCCGTACACGTTGCTATCCAGGATATATGCCATCAGGGCGACCGTATGGTCTGGCCGCAGCGCTGGCAGCTCACGGATGCGGGCCTTCCATCTCTGCCATTCAGTAGTGGCGTAGGTCCAGGCCCTGGCGTAGACTCTGTTGTTGGTGAACTCAGTTTGGTTGAGCTCCTCCAGCTCCTCCTCCATCATGCGGCTGCAGCCCTGGTACTGGTCATCGAAGAAGCTGGGGGCCATGTCCAGTGCCACCTTCTCGACGGGGTCGAGGTCTTGCCAGTGCTGGGGTCTGGCAGTGTCCAGGGTCCCGGACAGCAGCACCAAGCCCAGCACCAGATGCTCCATGGCAGGCAGAGCCCCCCCAGGAGAAGCACCCAGCTACCGCGGTGCCGTGGGCAGGGAAGCAGCCGGTTCCTCCGCAAGCGGCTGCAGAAGTGGGTGTGGTGGTTTAACCTTGGCTGGACACCAGGTGCCCACCCAGCCGCTCTATCACTCCCCTCCTCAGCAGGGCAGGGTGGGGAGAAAAATAACATGGAAAAAAACCCCCAAACTTGTGGGTCAAGATAACGGCAGTTTAATACAGCAAAAGACCACGCACGGAAGCAAAACAGAAGCAGAAGATTATTCTCTACCTCCCATCAGCAGGCGCTGTCCGGCCACTTCCCGGGAAGCAGGGCTTCATTCCATGTAGCGGTTGCTCCAGAAGACAAACGTTGTCAAAAACCCACGCATGCCCCCAGTTCCTCCCCCTATGTCTCAGCTTCTTATTGCTGATCAGCCATCATCTGGTATGGAATAGCCCTTGGGTCAGCTGTCCTGGCTGCATGCCCTCCCAAGATCTTGCCCACCCCCAAGCTACTGCTGTGGCCGGGGATGGGGAGAAATGTTGGAGAGAGAGCCTGGATGTGGCACTGCTCAGCAGTAGCCAAACCGCTGGGTGTTACCAACATCTTGCTGGCTACTGGGAATGAGTGGGAAAAGCATCCCATTGCGACTCGCCCAGAGGCTCTGTGCATCCTGGGGATAGACTACCTCAGGAGAGGGTATTTCAAGGAACCAAAAGGATACCGGTGGGCTTTTGGAAGTGTTGCCTTCAAGACGGGGGAAATTGAACCATTGTCTACTTTGCCTGGTCTCTCGGAGGACCCTTCTGTTGTGGGGTTGCTCAAGTTTGAAGAACAACAGGTACCAATAGCTACCACAGCGGTGCACTGGTGGCAATACTGCACCAACCGATACTCGCTGATTCCCATCCATAAGCTAATTCGTCAACTGGTGAGTCAGGGAGTGATCAGCAGAACCCGCTCACCCTTCAACAGTCCCATATGGCCAGTGCAGAAGTCCAATGGAGAGTGGAGGCTGACAGTAGACAATTGTGGCCTGAATGAAGTCACACCGCTGATGAGTGCTGCCGTGCCAGACATGCTGGAACTTCAATATGAACTGGAGTCAAAGGCAGCCAAGTGGTACGCCACAATTGATATAGCTAATGCATTTTTCTCGATCCCTTTGGTGGCAGAGTGCAGGCCACAGTTTGTCTTCACTTGGAGGGTTGTCCAGTACACCTGGAATTGACTGCCCCAGGGGTGGAAACACAGCCCACCATTTGCCATGGACTGACCCAGGCTGCATTGGAACAGGGTGAAGCTCCAGAACATTTGCAATACATTGATGACATCATTGTATGGGGCAACACAGCAGAAGAAATCTCTGAGAAAGGGAAGAACATAGTCCAAATCCTGCTGAAAGCTGGTTTTGCCATAAAACGAAGTAAGGTCAAGGGGCCTGCACAGGAGATCCAGTTTTTAGGAATAAAATGGCAAGATGAGCGTTTTCAGATCCCAATGGATGTGATCAACAAAATAGCAGCCATGTCTCCGCTGACCAACAAAACGGAAACACAAGCTTTCATAGGCATTGTGCTGGGCTGGATGTTCAAAGGGAGGGTCCCCTCTACGCACCATGCAACTGATGCTATGTGGAGTAAGTGGGTTGCACTGATCACACAGCGGGCTCGAACAGAAAACCCCAGTCACCCAGGAATTTTGGAAGTGATCATGGACTGGCCAGAAGGCAAAGATTTCGGAATGTTGCCAGAGGAGGAGGTGACGTGCTGAAGAGGCCCCACCATATAATAAACTAACAGAGGATGAGAAACCATATGCCCTCTTCACTGATGGGTCCTGTTGCATCGTGGGAAAGCATTGGAGGCAGAATGCTGCTGTGTGGAGTCCTACATGACGAGTCACAGAAGCTGCTGAAGGAGAAGGTGAATCGAGCCAGTTTGCAGAGGTGAAAGCCATCCAGCTGGCTTTGGACATTGCTGAAAGAGAAAACTGGCCGATGCTCTACCTGTATACTGATTCATGGATGGTGGCCAATGCCCTGTGGGGGTGGTTACAGCAATGGAAGCAGAGCAACTGGCAGCGTAGAGGCAAACCCATCTGGGCTGCCGAATTATGGCAAGATATCGCTGCCCGGCTAGAGAAGCTGGTGGTGGAAGTACATCATGTAGATGCCTACGTGCCCAAGAGTTGAGCCACTGAGGAACATCAAAACAACAATCAGGTGGATCAGACTGCTAAGATTGAAATGGCTCAGGTAGATCTGGACTGGCAATGTAAGGATGAATTGTTTATAGCTCATTGGGCTCATGATACCTCAGGCCATCAAGGAAGAGATGCAACATATAGATGGGCTCGTGATCGAGGGGTGGACTTGACCCTGGATTCCATCTCACAGGTTATCCATGAATGTGAAACATGCACTGCAATCAAGCAAGCCAAGCGGGTGAAGCCTCTCTGGTATGGAGGACGATGGCTGAAATATAAATATGGGGAGGCCTGGCAGATTGACTACATCACACTCCCACAAACCCACCAAGGCCAGTACCATGTGCTTACAATGGTGGAAGCAACCACTGGATGGCTAGAAACATATCCCATGTCCCATGCCACTGTCTGGAACACTATCCTGGGCCTTGAAAAGCAAGTCCTGTGGTGACATGGCACCCCAGAAAGAAGTGAGTCAGAAAACAGGACTCATTTTCAGAACAACCTCATAGACACCTGGGCCAAAGAGCATGGCATTGAGTGGGTGTATCACATCCCCCATCATGCACCAGCCTCTGGAAAAATCCAACGATACAATGGACTGCTAAAGACTACCCTGAGACCAATGGGTGGTGGGACCCTCAATCAGTTTGAGGAGAGTGACTTTGGCCTCTTCAAAATCCTCCTTGGGAGAATCCCATGGGTTAGGGTCTAGAAGGGAAGGGGGCCCAAGAGAGCTGGTCAGTATTCAAGCACCACTTCCTCTGAGCTCAAGATCGGTGCATCCCGAAGAGCAGGAAAACAAGCAAAGGGGGAAGGAGACCTGCATGGATGAGCAAGGAGCCGCTGGAAAAACTCCAAGGGAAGAAGGAAGTTTACAGACTGTGGAAAAAGGGGCCGGCTGCTTGGGAGGAATAGAGGGATGTAGTCAGAGAATGTCGGGATGCAGCGAGGAAGGCTAAGGCCCACTTGGAATTAAATCTGGCAAGGGATGTCAAGGACAATAAGGAGGGCTTTTTCAAGTACCTCAGCAGCAAAAGGAAGACTAGGGAAAATGTGGGCCCATGCTGAATGAGGTGGGTGCCCTGGTGATGGAGGATACAGAGAAGGCGGAGTTACTGAATGGCGCCTTTGGTTTGGTCTTTACTGCTAAGGCCGTCCCTCAGGAATCCCAGACCCTGGAGGCAGGAGAGAAAGCCTGGAGAAAGGAAGATCTTCCCTTGGTCGAGGAGGATCAGGTCAGAGGACATCTAGGCAAACTCGACATCCAAAAATCGATGGGCCCTGATGGGATGCCCCCATGAGTGCTCAGGGAGCTGGCCGATGTTCTTGCTAAGCCACTCTCAGTCATCTTTGAAAGGTGATGGAGAACAGGAGAGGTGCCTGAGGACTGGAGGAAAGCCAATGTCACTCTGGTCTTCAAAAACGGCAAGGAGGAGGACTCGGGGACCTACAGGCCAGTCAGCCTCACCTCCATCCCTGGAAAGCTGATGGAACAAGTTATTCTGGGGGTTATCAATAAGCACGTGGTGGAGGAGAAGGTGGTTGTTGCGAGTGGTCAGCATGGATTCCCTAAGGGGAAATCATGCCTGACCAACCTGATAGCCTTCTATGATGGCATGACCAGCTGGGAGGATGAAGGGAGAGCAGTGGATGTTGTATACCTTGACTTCACCCATGACCTGCACGATGGGACAGCAAGTTTGCTGACCATACAGAACTGGGAGGAGTGGCCAACACTCCAGGAGGCTGCGCTGCCATCTGGACAGGCTGGAGAGTTGGGTGGGGAGGAACCCAATGAAATTCAACAAGGGCAAGTGTAGGGTCCTGCACCCAGGGAGGAATAACCCCAGCACCAGGACAGGTTGGGGGTGACCTGCTGGGAAGCAGCGCTGTGGAGAAGGACCTGGGAGTGCTGGTGGACAAGCAGCTCTCCATGACCAGCAGCGTGCCCTCGTGGCCAAGAAGGCCAATGGTGTCCTGGGGTGCATGGAGAAGAGCGTGGCCAGCAGGTCGAGGGAGGTTCTCCTCCCCCTCTGCTCTGCTCTGCCCTGCCCTGGTGAGGCCACAGCTGGAGTTCTGTGTCCAGGTCTGGGCTCCCCAGTTCCAGACAGACTGGGAACTACTGGGGAGAGTCCAGCGGAGGGCTGCGAGGATGAGGAGGGGCCTGGAGCATCTCTGGTATGAGGAAAGGCTGAGAGAGCTGGGGCTGGTTAGCCTGGAGAAGAGAAGCCTGAGAGGGGATCTGATCAACACTTATCAATATCTAAAGGGTGGGTGTCAAGAGGAAGGGGCCAGACTCTTCTCAGTGGTGCCCAGCGACAGGACAAGGGGCAACGGGCACCAACTGGAACACAGGAAGTTCCACCTGAGCATGAGGAAAAACTTCTTCCCTCTGCGGGTGACCGAGCCCTGGGACAGGCTGCCCAGAGAGGTTGTGGAGTCTCCTTCTCTGGAGAGATTCCAAACCCGCCTGGACGCCATCCTGTGCAACCTGCTCTGGGTGATCCTGCTTTGGCAGGGGCTTGGACTGGGTGATCTCCAGAGGTCCCTGCCAACCCCACCAGTCTGGGGTTCTGTGAATTTGCATCCCATCCTAATGTTCAGTGCAGTGAATGGGATGGAGCACCAATCCACCTCGGTGATGCTCACCCGCGAGGCTGGGGAGGGGGGTACCCCAGAGTGAAGCCCCCAGCTCCACGCCATCATCCCACACAGCGGATCCCAGCAGGGCCCCGAGGCACAGCTGGCTCCAACGCCAGGAGCATCCCCAGCCCTGTCTCGCCCCCACAATGGCAGGGACAGGCTCAGCCAACCCTGGGCAGAAAGGACAGGGGCTGTGGGGTGACCCCAGGCAGTGCGGGCAGACCAGGGGGCCCCGAGGTCTCTCCGAGCTCCTTTATAGGCACCATCACCCGGGCAGGTTTTGCCGCACACTTGAGCCATCCAAAACGGGGAACGAAGCAACCATTCGGTCCCTGCACCCCTTCCTCGGGGACCTGGCAGGAAGCCCCCCAGGGGGCAAAATCCCAGGCAATGTGGACCCCCGAAACGCGTCAGGAGCCCAGGGCCGTGCCTGGCCCCAGAGCCCCAGCGGCGAGCGGAGAAGCTGGGGCAGACGGGATGTGGTGTTTAAACCTCGGCTGGCCAAGGGGATGCTGTAGCCTGTCTGGCATTGCCTCCTCCTCCTCCTTCTCCTTCTCCTTCTCCTCCTCTCCACCCTTCACATTTCCCCTTCACCTTCCCTCCTCCTCCTCCTTCTCCCCCTCCTCTGAAGCCCCGCCAGGGTCCCCCATCCTGCAGACACTGGGTTTCCATCAGCTACCACCCCTGATTTCCAGGGGGACGTCCCAGCCCCTCCTGAGCCCCTCGCATCTGTCCACACCGCCCGGGAAGGGCGTGGGGTGCTGCCCGGTGTCACAAAGGCGGGGCTCTGCCTGCGCCCCGTGTCACAATGGGGGGCTCTGCCTGCCTGCTGTACTATTAAAAGAGGGGCGCGGGGGCCCCGTGGGAGCAGGCAGCAGGCGCTGTGCATCGTAGTCTGGCGTCGTCTCGGCAGACTGCAGCCTCAGCCTCTGCCACACCAGCAGTGTTGGGGGTCCCGTCACTGGGGACCCAGGAGGTCATCGGGGACCCGCACCGTGGGCCTGTGCTGGTGACCGGAGTGCCACGGCCGCACCGCAGCCGGTGCCATGGGGCGCTCCAACATCCCCACCCCGCCTGAGCTGTTGCCGCTCCTGATGCTCGTGCTGCAGCTCAGCCTGATCTCTGCCATGCTGCGGGCCAAGCGGCTCTGGGTAGGTGACCGTTGCACCGCACCACATTGCACGCACCGTGGCACGGCATGGGGTGGTGTGGGCTGGCGTGGTGCGGAGTGTCGTGGGGGACTGTGGTGTGGGGCCAGGAGCTGTTCCCATATCACCCAGCTTCTGGGGGTCTTGCAGAAGTGGTGGAAGAAGTCAAAGCGTCGGATGAGCATGGCCAGAGCCCGGCCAGAGAAGCAGAGTGGTGAGTGGCCCCGGCACCGAGCGCCCTGCAAACGGCCGACACCCCACGGCAGCCCTGACCCGGGGCTGTGCTGGGGGCTGCCGGCCGCTCACTCTGTCTCATCCCTCAGCAGCTTCTACCCTGGCAGATGGAGGAGTGGGGAAGCCTACGGTGACCCTGGAGATGTGGTGAGTGCTGGGGAGACCCCCAGATCCTGCCCCAGACCCTCGCCCCGTGCCCTGCCCCTGCCCGCATTGGGCAGCCCTGCCCGCCGGCCAAGGGGGGGTGCTGCCCGCGGGTCCCACCGGAGGGGCCGGGGTGCAGCGGGGATCTCTTCCTTCTCCTCTTCTGCAGGGACAACACAGAGGCTTCGAGCAGGAAGCGCCTGTCCCCGCGGGCCCCGCTGGCCTCCATGGACTCCCTGGGCTCCCTGTTGGGGAGCAGGTCCTCTTCCCTCAGCTCCCTCTACTCTTTCCCGGAGCCCTGGCCCGGTGTGATGGCGGAGCTGGCAGCGCTCACCCGCTCGGGGTCCCCCAAGGCTGCCGAGGGGCCGGTGGCGGAGCCAGGGCCAGCCCTTGGCCAGGATCCCCCGCTGGAGCTGCCCCCGCGGACGGAGCAAGAGCGGGTCCCTGGGGAGGGCAAGGACAGGCCGCAGAGCCCCGTGGACGTGGAGCCGCCCCCCAGCAGCCGCCCAGCCATGGCCATGGCCACGGCCACAGCCACGGCCAAGGGGCAGCTTGTCCTCCAGCTCATCCGCACTCTCCGGGACACCCAGGCAGTGGCCGAAGAGCAATGCAAGCAGCTGCAGACAGAGCTGGCCCTGTGGCAAGGGGGGGCGGGGGTAGCCTGCGGTGGGATCCCCCCTGGGGAGCCCTCCCTCCACCCCGCCAGGAAGGAGGTGCTGGTCCAGGTGGGGCTGCTGGAGACCAGAGCGTGGCCCCAGTGCCTTCAAGTGGAGCTGCCATGGGTGGACGAGGATGTGGAGGTGGACGTGGACATGGACAAGGCTGCGGATGGGGACGTGGAGAAGGACAAAGACACTGGTGCAGACAGAAGCAGCGCCGTGGAGCAGGGCAGGAGGAGCCCCACAGAGCCAGGCAGAAGCAGCCCCATGGAGCAGGGCAGGATAAGCCCTAGAGAACCAGGCAGAAGCAGCCTGAGGGAGCCAGGCAGAAGCAGCCCCACAGAGCAGGGCAGGAGAAGCCCCATGGAACCAGGCAGGAGAAGCCCCACGGAACTGGGCAGGCAGAGCCCAGTGGAGCAGGGCAGGAGAAGCCTTGAGGAGCTGGGCAGGAGCAGCCCCACGGAGCTGGATAGGAGAAGCCCCACAGAGCCGGGCAGCAGCAGCCCCACGGAGCCAGGCAGAAGCAGCCCCATGGAGCTGGGCAGGAGGAGCCCCATGGAAGTGAAGAGGCACGGCCCCATGGGCCTAGAGAGCAGCAACCCCATGGGGCCAGGCAGGAGCACCCTGGCAGAGCGTGGTGCCCAGCAGCAGGTCCCCCCGGGCCGGGAGTGTGGCCGGGCAGCCCCGGGGCCATGCTGGGCAGGACGGTGCCTGCGGGAGGGCTGCGCCTGGCTCTGGCGCTGCCTCAAGGCCTGGTGGAGACGCCGCTGCCGGCCCCTCCACATCCGCTTCTGCAAGCCCCCGTGGTGGCAGCGCTGGTCCCAGAAGAGCAACAGGTTCCCCTGCTACTGAGCTGCCGGGGGCACCTGGGGCCAGGAACCCCCCTGGGGCACCCCCCCCATCTCCAATGTTACGAAAATAAATATTTTCTCTATCCCTAATGCTGTGGTTCAACGGCCCATGCCATGGCTGGGGGGGCAACCCCCTCAGTGCCCGACCCTGGCGGGGACGGGCTGGCACCAGGCACCACTGGCACCCACAAAACCGGGGCTGGGGGTGGCTGGTGCCCCAGCGGGTGTGCTGGAGTCTGGGGCCCTGGGTGGGCTGGAGAAACGGAGCCTCATCAAGTTCAACAAGGGCAAAGTGCGGCCCCTGGGGAGGAACAGGGCCAGGCACCAGCACAGGCCGGGACACGCGGCTGGAAAGCGGCTTGGCAGAGAAGGTCCTGGGGGTCCTGGGGGGGGGCCGCGGGCCCCTGGGGCCAGGCAGGGGTCCTGACCGAAGGCGAGGGATGAGCGACTTGCTCCTTTTGACAGATGTGGTGCCTGACGGTCTGCCACTGGAACCAAGTGACGCGGGGGCTGAGGGGAGGCCTCACAGCCTCTGTACCCAACACCTTCCTTCTCCACTGCTCCCCTCCCCCAGTCAACGGCACAACAAGCCTTGTCAAGGGCCAGTCGGCACACAATACTTGACTGAGTTCCACCTCGCCAACAGTATAAATCTGGCTTTCAGAACCCTCCATTCTGAGGACGAGAACGGGTCGACGGGCCTGGACCTCTCCCCTGCCGCCCCAAGCAGGGACGCCTCTTTGGTAAGACTTGCGCCTCTGACTGTGTCAGGTGTTCCCCCGGGAAAGTACCGTTAACAAAAGCGCTGAACTATTATCTCCAGCTGGATTTTTGCACCAAGTGTATTTATCGGTGACAATTCTGAACTTGTTTTATCTGCCGCCCCAATAAACGACCTGTCTTTTTGACTTTGCGACAGTGTCTCAGTGAAGGTCCTTGAGAGGGCTCCGACAGGCAAACGTGGACTTTGCTAAGTGGCTACATGCATAACGCTTTAGACATAAACTGTTGAGCAAGTCTGGGACTTTGGACCTAGCCACACCTCGTCTCCTGAGAAGGAGTTGAGAAAGCAAGGGGGTCCTTCCTGAACCTGGGGACTCAACGGGAGGGCCCCCCTCAGCCACGCGTCAGACTCGTACTCTTCACGCGACAGTAAAATTGCCATCATGGACAGGATTGCTGTGGATAAACTGCTGCGAAAATACGTGTGCGCACCATCCCGAGTGGGAATAGAATGGGGCCAAAAATTTTGCAAAGATGAGGACAACGTGGTAGAGCGGATAGACCAGTGTAGAAGCGAGCAAAAGATTAAAAAAGGTAAAGGCAAAGGAATTTTTTGTGCAGTGTTGGGGCTTGTTTATCTTGTGCGCAAAGGAAAGCCAAAAGTCTCCTTCCCCTAAATGAACTGCAGATGTAGAGAATGGGGAAGGTATAGCCCGAGGATGGCCCGTCTCGGTAAAGCCGCGTGATCGAGCGGTAACCACCTACTCACGATGTCGTTTATAATTTAACAAAGACCGTCCAAGTAATGCACCTCCGCTGCATGTCCGGGACAAGAAAACACTGTGGCACACCTGGCAGATCGACTACTTTGGCCCACTGTGACCCTCAGGGGGTAAAAAATACATACTGGTGGGAGTGGAGGTCATTTCAGGAGCTCCCATGGCTGGAGCCGTCACGGCTGCCACTGGGAAAAATACAGTCCTTAGTCTGAAGGAGTGGTTTAGTACACTTCCCCTTCTTGAGGGGATTCAAAGCGATAACTGGTCGCACGTTTCAGCATTTTTCAGCTGCAGTGGTACAAGACTGGTCAAAGGAAGAAGGGATCCGGTGGGTATTCCATACTCGGGGAGCAGGGTCCTGCCAGCCAGCGGTGCCTACACAGCTGTATGTATGCCGGTCTGTCTGTACCGCTCGCTCTGTGCATCTCTAGAGCTCTATGTCTGTCTCTATAGCTCATGCCCCAGGGGGGCCGGGACCCCTCAGCCCTGCAGCCGGGGCAGCCCCAGTGGGGGCGGGGGTCCCGCTGTCGGGCTCCTCTTCCCTGGCGCTGGTGGAGCTCCCACCCTGCAGCTCCGCGGGGAACGGGGGGTGCTCAGGACGAGCCACCCTCATGGGGCACCCGCGGCCACCGCTGGTGCTGGGGGAGGACCCACGTGGGCGGGGGGTGCAGCAGGGTGCCTCGTCTCTCCTCCTGTGCAGGGGGAGCAGGGAGGGGTGGAGCAGGGAGCACCTGTCCTGGTGGGCCCCGCTGGCCTCCATCGACTCCCTGGCCCAGCGGTGGGAAGTGGCGGGGGGCAGAGGGGGCTCCTGCTGTGGGACCTGCCCAGGGAGCCGTACCACCCCACCCGGCAGGATGGAGGTGCTGGTCCAGCTGGAGCTGCCGGGGGTGGACACGGATGCGGCCGTGGCTGCAGATGTGGACAAGGACACAGGTCTTGGCAGGAGCAGCCCCATGGAGCTGGGCAGGATCAGGACCCTGGGGGGGGGCTTCAGAGGAGGGGAGAGGGGAGGGGGAGAAGGAGAAGGAAAACAAGAATGGGAAGGGGAAGAGAAAGGGGAACGGGGAGACAGTGCGATGGCCGGCAGGCTGCAGCATCCCCTCACCTAGCCAGGGTCAGCTGTGCCCACCCCAGACCACCCTGGTCAGCAGGGGAATTTATCCCACGGGGGGGTTCCTGACCGTCCCCCGCAGCCGCGCTGCAGGGCAGGAGGGGGCAGCAGCTGCTCTGGGCGCTCGGGGCGTGGGAAGGTAAAAATAACGGGGAGATGGGGGCTGGATCGGGGCCCCAGCAATCCTGGCCAGGGCTGCTATAAAAAGAAAGATCAGCCGATTCTCACCTCTCCTTCTGGCAGCGGGCGGGCGCCAAGGGGCCGGGTGCCGTGGGACCTGGGGAGCAGAACCCCGACCCCTGTGCCGCGGGGGGGTCCCCAGGGGTTTGCTCCCGGCGGGGGACGCTGCAGACCTGCGGCTGCCAGGGCCATGGTGCCAGGCGCCGGGGACACCCGCCCGTTGGCAGGGTTTCATGCAAGTCTGGGCCGGTGCCAGGAGGTGTGCCGAGCGGGGTGCCCCTGGCTGGGGATGCAACTGGGGGTGCTTTCCCCCAGCCTGCCCCGCTTCTCTCCGCAGCCCCCTCACAGGCCCTGCCGCCCTCCCCGAGCTGACCCTGCTCTCACTCCCCCACTTCCCCAGCCGCTTGCGGAGGAACCGGCTGCTTCCCTGCCCACGGCACTGCGGCAGCTGGGCGCTTCTCCTGGGGGGTCTCTGCCTGCCATGGAGCATCTGGTGCTGGGCTTGGTGCTGCTGTCCGGGACCCTGGACACTGCCAGACCCCAGCACTGCCCAGACCTCAACCCTGTCAAGAAGGTGGCACTGGACATGGCCCCCAGCTCCTTCGATGACCAGTACCAGGGCTGCAGCCGCATGATGGAGAAGGAGCTGCAGGAGCTCAACCGCACCGAGTTCACCGACAAGGACTATGCCAAGGCCTGGAAGGAAGCTGCTGCTAAGTGGCAGAGCAAGCAGCACCACATCTCCCAGGTGCCAGCGCTGCGGCCAGAGCATGTGGTCGCCCTGCTGGCATACACCTGGGAATGCAACCTGTACCGGGAGTTCAACGCAGCCGTGCGTGTGGCCGGGCGCTCCCGTGAGGAATACCTGAAAAGCTTCAACTTCAAGGTGCTGCATTTCCTCCTGAGCGAGGCCCTGCGTATCCTGCGGGACACCCAGCCCCAAAAATGCCACCACGTCTACCGGGGTGTCCAGGGTACCCGCTTCACCGCCCAGCAGCACCAAACCATCCGCTTTGGCCAGTTCACCTCCGCCTCCCTACGGGAAGACGAAGCCTTGAATTTCGGCAAGGACACCTTCTTCTCGGTGGAGACCTGCTATGGTGTCCTCATCAGGAACTTCTCCTTATTCCCCACGGAGGAGGAGGTCCTCATCCCGCCCTTTGAGATCTTCAATGTCACCAAAATCACCCACAATGGGAACAGAGCCTTCATCCAGCTCCGCTCCCAGGGCGCAAGCAGCACCTACAACTGCGAGTGGGTGAAAGGTGAATTCCCGGGGGCACGGTCCCTCCCTGCCACAGGGGTGTGGGGTGCAGGAGTGGGGGTGGCCCCATCCCACCAACTCTGCCAGGAAAGGCGGTCTCGATGGCGGGGAGGGCGACGGGGGCAGCTTGCCTTTGGACGCGCATCCTTGCACGCCTCCCAGCCGCTCTCCCCTGGGGTTTGCAAAGGGGCCCTTAGCGGCAGAGCACGGCACAGCCTGGCATGGCACAGCGTGGCACGGCTGGGGAGGGGTGAGGAGCGGCACGGCACGTTGCGTGCAGCAGCCGTGCAAACAGTTGGTTTCTTTGGCAGAGAAGAGATGCAAGACCATGGCGTGCGTCTTCAGCGCAGGTGAGCCCAGAGCCCCCCCTGCAGCTGGGGAGGGCAGACCCCCGCCGGGCCCCCTGCCCCCTCCCCCCCGGCTGCCCCTGACTCCCCCTCTCTGGCACCCCCAGGCAGGAGCGTCCAGGGGGACCCCCCCCGCCTCTGGGGGTTCCTCCTGGCAGCCGCGGCCCTGGCAGCCGCCGCGGGATCCTGAGCCGAGATGCCACCGCTGCCACGGCACCATGGCGAGGGAAAGGGGTCGGGAACGGGAGCCACCAGCTTCACGGAGCCAGCGGGACAGGACGGGGCAGCAGGAGGGCTGGGGGCACGGGGACAGCCCCGCTGCTCAGCCCTGCCATGGTGCCACCGGCCCTGGGACGCCCCGGCAGCCCCAGGACGCCAGCGGAGCCGGGACGAGACCTTTCCCTGGCTCCCACGGGAATAAAGATTTGCTCTGGGACTGGGGTGTCTCCGGGGGTTCCTGCGGCTCCCTGGGCTGGGGGCAGCTCGGGGGGGGGGGGGGGGGGGGCTGCAGCCGGGGTCTTCTCCAGCCCCCTCACATCCCCAGCTCTCCCGCATCCAGAGCATCCCGCAGAGCGATGCCCGCAGCCCGGGTCCTGCTCGAGGGGTCCGGAGGGGTGTGTGTGTCTCCTCCTGGGGTCTGTCCCCTGCCTGCAGCCCATCACCACCTCCTCCTTCTCCTCCTCCTCCTCCTCCGGCACAGGGTGCAGCCGTGGGGCCAGGCATCCCCAGGGCAGGGGCAGGGGCAGGGCTGTCTGTGGCTCTCCAGTCCCTCGCCGGGCTGGGAGGGGGTCAGGGACGGATCCTGCCCTCTGTGCACACCAGAGCCCCCTCCTCTCCCTCCCTCCTCACCCCACAGGTGCCCCCAGCACCCACGCGCAGCCCCGTCCCCAGGACACGGGTGACACCAGCCGACACCAGGCAGCCTTGATGTGCTTTAATAAACCCTGGGGTCCCACAGCCGGCTGCGGGCAGGTCCTGGGGCCGGCCCGGGCAGCGCTCCTGCCTTGGTGAGGGGCGCCGGGAGACCCCCCTAGCACAGTGGGGCCGGCAGACGTGGGGCCATGCGGATCCCACGGCGGGGCCCGGAGACAGGCCTCTGTGGAGGTGTCACATCTCCATGCAGTGGAGCAGGGTCGTGGGAGCGGGGACCCGGACTGCAGGATGCTCACCCGTCTCGATTTGCTCCCCGGTCTCAGCCCAGCCCCCCGCTCTCCACAGGGGCCCGTGCCGGTGCCGGGTGCAGCCACCGCACCTCCCTGGTGTTGACACCGAGAGGGCTGAGCACCACGCAGGTGAAGTTGGTGTGCAGGTGCTGGATGCCGAAGCAGTCGATGTGCAGGTCATGGCGCAGGGCCACCCGTGAGCCCCGCCGCTCCTCTCTGCGGACCCAGCAGGGACCCGTCAGCCCCCGCTCCCAGCTCCATGACACCCTCCCCAGGATGGGGGGCACCGGGTCCTGCCCCGACCAGGGCTGCCCCTCCCTGCCAGCCCCAGAGCCCCAGGCAGCCCCGCTGCACCCCTGGGACCCCCCACCCCGGTACTCACAGCACCGTCCCCTCGTGCACGGCCCCGTCCGGGTGCAGCTTCTCCACGAAGGAGCCGTTCCCCAGCCAGTAGAGCAGCGTGAGCTCGGGGAGGCTGCTCACCGCCTCGCACCACACCGTCACGCTCTCGCCTGAGGCCGGATGGGGCGCAGGGTCAGAGGGGCTGCCAGGGCCCCGCTGCCCCCCGGGCCAGGCTGACCCTGACCAGAGGCGCAGTCCCTACCAAAGGGGGAACGTGCCCCACCTCCCCAGCACCCGGAACGGTCCCCACAGGCACCGGGCTGGTTCTCACTCCCGGGCCCCCCCAGCCCCGACTGTTGCCCCTCCCGGTCCCGGCGGCGCTTTATGGGCGGCGGGCGGGAGCTCCGTGACTCACCGGGAGCCGCCCCCGGCCCCGCCCCCGCCCCGGCCCCTCCGTGTCTGTGGGCCCCGCGTCCCCACGTCCCGCCCTTCCCCGAGCCCCCCGGGACGTGCCCGCTGCCCCCCCGGGACGGCACCCCGTGTCTCCCTGCGCCCCCCGCGCTACGTGCCACGTCCCGGCGTACCCCCGGGCTGCGCCCCACAGCTCGGTGAGACCACGTCCCTCCCTCCTTTGCCCCACGCCCCCCCCCGCCCCGTGTCCCCCTGTGTCCCCTGGCTGTCGGGGCGGCAGACGATGCCGTCTGTCTATCCATCCATCTATCCATCCACATCCACGCAGGGAAAGGCTCTGCCCAGCCCTCCCGCCTCTGCACGGTTCCAGATGAGGCTGCAAGGACCGGGCACAGCCCCACGGAGGGAAGGGTCCCACACCGCTTTGCTGCCCGCTCCGTGCACACCCCCAGCCCACGCCCGCTGGTGCCGGTGACGCAGCGAAGCGCCGGGACCCCCCCCCCCCCAATCCCCAGGCAGGAGAGGCAGGACGCACGCTCCAGGGTTTATTTCCAGGGGCGCAGAGTGCAATGGGGGGATGTGGGCACACACGCTGGCGCAGCTGCCTGGGGGGCCGGGACCCCTCAGCCCTGCAGCCGGGGCAGCCCCAGTGGGGGCGGGGGTCCCGCTGTCGGGCTCCTCTTCCCTGGCGCTGGTGGAGCTCCCACCCTGCAGCTCTGCGGGGAACGGGGGGTGCTCAGGACGAGCCACCCTCATGGGGCACCCGTGGGCACCGCTGGTGCTGGGGGGGTTGTGGGCAGTGGGTGAATGGGGGCGGTGGGTCCACGGGGCCGTCAGGCAGCTTTGGCCAGGACCAGCATGCTCATGAGGAAGACCATGAGGAAGAAGACCCACATGAAGAAGCGGTCCATCACCTTAGCCACCTTCTTCCACTCGCTGGTCCGGTGCTGGGCAGCTCGGTGGCGCCGGAAGCAGCCGGCGATGTAGCCGACATTCCTCAGCAGGCCGTCGTGGTGGCACAGGCAGTGGTCCTGGGGGCAGCCCCCTTCCTTAGCGCCCACCTCCCCTTCCTCAGGGCTCTTCCCTGGCACGCCGGCATCCCCCCTGCCTGCCCGCCCGTCTGGTGCCCGCTGGGGGCTCTTGCAGCTCTCGCCCACCTCATAGACGCAGCAGAGCCGGGCCATGTGGTGGAGGATGAGCCGCCTGGCCCAGGGGGGCACAGGCCGGGCCCCCGGGCCGCAGTGGTGGACGTTCATGATGAAGATGGTCAGCGCGGTGGAGGCCGTGATCATGGTCATGGTGGCGATGTAGTACTTCCCTGTGCGGGCAACGGGCAGTAACTCTGTGGCAGAGGGGGCAGAGACCCACACCCCCCTCCCTACACTGAAGCCACCCATGGGTGCTGCCCATCACACTGGCACAGACGCCCCGGTCCCGGGCGCCATCAAGGCTCACCGATGAGTGGGACGCTCTCCGAGGGCGGCATGCTCTCTGCCACCAGCAGCTGGAAGACGGTGAGGGCCAGCAGCACCGTCACCCCCAGCGAGACCTTCTCCCCCGAGTCGGCCGGCAGGTAGAAGCCGAGGGGCGCCAGGAAGGAGACCATGATGCAGGGCAGGAGCAGGTTGAAGATGTAGAAGGAGGCGCGGCGGCGGAGGAGCAGGGTGTAGGTGACGTCGGGGTAGGGCTCGGAGCAGCAGCCATAGGTGATGACGTTCCTTGTGGCCGGCATGCCCAGCACCTCCCACTCCACGTTCTCCACAAAATCCGTCAGGTCCCCCGTGTCCAGCCGGTTGTGGAGGTCGATCTGGTTCCCGTTATAGGTCCAGGAGCCAAAGGTGAGTCGGCACCTCTGCCCGTCAAAGGGGAAGTAGGAGACGTCCACCTTACAGGAGCTCTTGGTGATGGCGGGCGAGTCCCACACGATGTGCCCGTCGGAACGCAGCACCACGTTGGTCTCCATCGAGCTGCCGAAGCGGTCGTCGGCGCTGGGGGAGGGACGGCTGTGGGGCCGGGATGGCCCCGAGCCCCGCATGGGGCAAGGGTCTGCGGGGCCAGGGCCGAGCGTTTCCCCCAACACCGTGTCCCCTCCCCGCATCACCCCGCTCCCCGAAGAGGGAGCTTGGTGCCCCAGCCACCCCCGCGGTGGCACATGCCAGCCGGCAGGTCGGTGCCAGGCACATCTCGCTGCTGCCAGCCCCCCCTGTACCCCCTGGACCCCACTTGTCACCCAGTTGGGGTGACCATCTCCCTGTGTCACCCCCACCAGGACCCCCCACTTGTGCAGCAGTGCAGCCCGAATTTGCCAATACGCCGTGCAGCCCCCCCCAGCCCCAGCCTGATCCCCCCCAGCTCCGGGAGCAGTGGGGGGGTCTGAGCACAACCCACTTGTTGTAGAGGATGATGTCTGGCCGCCAGACGTAGCTGCTGGGGATGCGGATGCTGTCGATGCCATCGTAGGCGTCCTTGTCCCAGGTGAGGTGGGCGTCGAGCCAGGCCTGGCGGACCCACAGGTAGGAGGTGAGGACCTGGTTCCTCTCGTCCTGCCGAGGGCAGAGGGTGGGCATGGGTCATGGGCCTGGTGGCCTCTCCAAGGGTCCTGAGGGCTGAGCTGCCTTCGAGGGGGCTGTGCTGGTTTGGGGGGATTGGAGAGATCTGAGCTGGTCCGAGCTCATTTTGGGAGGTGGCTGAGCTGGTGTTGAGGGGTCTGAGCTGTGCTGGTTTTGGGCAGTCTGAGCTGTCTTGAAGTCATCTGAGCTGACCTGGAGAAACCTGGGCTGGTTTTGAGGGGTGAGCATCAGCTCTGGGACCCACTGGGGGAGCCTGGCTAAGCAGTGGCCAGGAGCATGACAGGGACGCTCTCATTTGGCTGGGCTTGGGCTGCTGGTGCCGGTGCCGCTGCCATGTCTGGTCACTCACCATGTCGATGATCTGGGAGAGGGTGACCTGGAGGGTGACGTTGAGCGCCCGGTCTGTGTCTTTCACGGGACGCAGGGCGCTGGAGTAGTTGGCAAAGAGGTCGTGGAGCAGCTTGTAGGCGAACCTGCCCTGCGCCCCCCGGCAGCCTGCGGGGACCCAGACGGGGCTGGAGGGGCTGTGGCCATGAGCGCCAGGGTTGCAGCCGGACCCCTCCCGAGGGACGCCCAGGACCTGGCCGTGGGGACCCAGTGGCAGCAGAGCAGGGTAGGGGAGCACACCGGGACCCCCATCCCTCCTCCCCACCAGCCCGAGCCCCCCATCCCACCGACCCAGTCCCCCCAGCTGGAGATGTTGCTGCTTGCAGTGGCTGGGGGACCATCTCCTGCACCCAGGGCTGGGTGGGGGTCAGCGCCCCTCGCCACCCCCTCCGCCACTTACCCGGGGCCAGGAGGCAGCTGGCGAGGCAGAGGGTGAGCAGCGGGCGAGCTCCAGGCTTCATCCCGCCGCACTCCTGCCCCGTGCAGGTCCCAGGGGACACGGAGGGGGCCGTGCTGCCTGTGAGTACCAGGGTGACGTCAGGCCGGGACAGGGCGGGGGGGGCGCAGCCTCTCCAGGAACCGACAGTCCCGGTGCAGCGAGCCCTTGGCGGGGGGTAACGGAGAGTGACACCGACACCCGAGCGGCCCGGGCTGGGACCTGGCAGGGAGCTGGGATGGGGTTTGGGTGTAGCCGAGCCCCTTTGGGCCAGGTCAGGGTGCTGAGCCACTGCCAGCAGCGACACGCTGCCTGTTGGCTGCCCACTGGGTGCCCACCAGCTGCCCAAGCCCAGGGAAGGCTTTGCCCACTGGCACCCTGAACCGTCACTCCTACGAGACCCTCCCGGCCATGCCGGTGGGCAGCCCCTTCTCCGCCTGCTCCAGGCAGCTTGCGGCCAGGACCACGGTGACAAGGACCGAGCAGTGGGCTGGAGCAGGCAGGGACGAGGTCGCTCCTCGCCATGTTCTGGAGCTTCTGCCTGTCCGGAGCTGCCAGCAGCTTTGGTCCCAGCCGGCAGCTTCGTGCACTGGAAACCACCGTCTTGAGGTGCCTGCGGCCCAGGGGGCTGCAGGGAGGGGGGTGGTGCTCCACACAGTCCTGGCCCAGAACAAGGTGGAAACAGAAACCCCGGGGCTGAAAGGGAGACGTCGGGCACTGATGCCCACCGAGGCCATGGCAGCGGGCGGTGGGCAGAGCTGAGGGCGGATGCTGCGGACCCTGGTGTGGAGAGACGGCCGTGCACAACGAGGGAGATCCCCTTCTCTGGTCTCGGTAAAAGAAGAGCAAGAAAAGGGAAGAGAACAAAACCCCGGGAGGTTAAGGGGAGGCAAAGCAGCAAGTGACAGGGAGGTCCGTGCCATGGGGGTGCTGGAGCATCTGCCCAGCTCCAGCCATGAGGGAGGCCACCGACTCCCACTCCCCCAGCACCTCCCTGGCACCTTTCCCGTGCCGATCCCCAGCAGCAGATGCCAAGCAGGGCACTGATCGGTTTTAAGGTTGAAGGTTTTGTTTCCAGGCAGTGAATTATTCATCTTCAGCCCGGCGTCCCGGCCGCACTGCTCCTCCGCCCCGGGCTGGGTTTGCAGAGACGCAATTACAATAATGGAAGGAGGCGAAGCCGGAGTGACCTGGCTCCCCCGCGGCACGGCACAGCTGGTGTCGCATTTAACGTGTGGCAATGCCAGCACCGCAGCACAGCCGCCCTGCACGGGCAAGGAGACACAAATCGCCGCTGCTTTTACAGGGATGCGTGCCCAAGAGCTGGCCTTGGAGTGCGGGTCCCTCCCAGCCCCGTCTCCAGAAGTGACCGCCGGGCAGCCGGCATCGCCCCACCTTGGGGAGCAGAGGTCTGGATTTGTGCCCAGACAAGGAGGATATTTATCTGTGGCTTATTTAACCCCTTTTTGAGCACACCCAGAGCTTTCAGCCTGAAAGAAGCCAGTCTGGGCCAGACTTCCCTCAGTCTCCCGTGAAGCTGTGACCTGTCCCATCCCTCCCCTCTTCCCAGAAATCTCCCTTCCGAGGCTGTCTCCCCCTCAGCACTGTCCCTGGCCATACAGCCCCCTCCACCCCCTCTCCTTCCGAAGGACATGCTCCATCACCCCAAGGACCAAGGGGAGACTCACCAGCCCGTAGCTCCCCCCATCCTTGAAGACAGGGTGACTTTTTTTTATTCCAACCATTCTCGCATCCTTCCAGGGCTCCGAGGAAGCGTCCCCCGGTCGCCATGACCTCGCACAGGGGTTAGCGGCCGAGCAGTGACAGGGGCCAGGTCCCTCACCCTTACAGCCATACCCTGCCAGGCCCAGAGAGCCAGGACGCCCGCTCCATGCTCCCTGCCCTCACCCCAAGGCGTCTTCCTCCCTCTGACCTGCTGCAGGCCAGTCTCACCAGTACAGACCAGCCGCAGTCGACATCCAGTACCTGCTTCCCGCTCCCGTTCCACACTGAGCTCCTTTTTCCCCTGCTCTGCCAGCACCGACATACCCGCCAACAGCCTCCCTGCTGCTCTTTGCATCCGACAGACCCGGTTTCCCCAGCACCAGCCCTGCGTGCTCCGGTCATGGCGGTGCCACCACCCCAGGCAGCCCAAACCACCCCGTGGGACAACCCAAGGGAGATGGGAAACTGAAATCTTACTTAAAAAGCAAAGGAAACAGTAGGAATACTATAAACATTTTATTTATTGTTTTCAAAAAGACAGGAAAATAATCTAGATCATTTATTTATATTTTTTTTTAATAAAAACCTTTACATAATTCTCATGCATAAAGACCTTCCAAAGCAGCACTGGGCAGCCAGGAACCGCTGGACACCGCGAGCAGCGGCTGCCTGGGGCAGGAAGTGCTGCAGCAACCCTGATGTCAGGGCAGAGCAATAGACAGCTTTTCTTCTTCCAAAAATAGTCGGTTTCTAAACGCAGCAGGAGTAAAGACTGTACACACCAGAGCACACCGACATGGGCAGGTGCTCACTCGCGGGAGGGTCATAGGCCAGATGGCAGCTCCGCATGATGTAACGCAGCTACACAGCTAACAGGGCGCGCACCGGTCGAGGGGCTGCCCGGGCACTCGCATGTGTGGCAGCGCGTGCCCCTACCTACGCAGGCGGCCGTCCGGCAGTGACGAGGCAACCCGGCCGCTCTGCTCCTCGGGCAGCCGACCTCTTCTGGCAGCTCTGCTGTCGGCGCAGAATTTGCCCCCTCGCGTCAGAAGCCCAGAGTCCTGGAACGCAGCAACTATTAGGAGAAGCTCCTTGTTACGCTGCGCGTGGGCCCCAGGTGATGCCTGTCCTCAGAGGCCTGCACGGCACGGAGTTGGCCGTAAGGCACGTGCAGAGGTGCCGTCTCCCTTCTCCCCAGTCAGGGAAGGAGCTTGTTTTGCTTTTGGAGATGGAGGATGGAGAAATGAGAGAAACAACACATTCGCAGGTCTCCAAACTAGCAAGAGAATGCAGGAAAAGACACTTCTGAACTTAGTTTCTTCTCCCCCCCACCCACTGAGCAAACTTCTAACATAAAGCCCCAGTTAAAGCTTGTCCACCGTCAGTTTGGGCGCCAGAGGTTCATTGGTTTACCAAGCGCAGTCCCAGCAAAGCGGGAGTCTGCAGAAAACCGCTTTTTCCCCATGGAAAACTGTCCTGGAACTTGCTTCACCATCCTCTGCGCTGCAATGAAAGGGGTGAAAGGATCTGCCAGGAGATGAAGCCCACACCGTGCCCCCCTCCACAGGTACAATCTCGCCTGCAGACAGGTTCGGCAAGAGGCGCTTTATTGATTCTAGGAAAACGTGGTGTGGTTGAGGGTGCCAGCCAGCAAGGTCCAACCAGTCTCAATCCTCCCCCAGGTTACAAAAATTCCTGCGTTAGCCCACATACTAAAGCTGTTTTACACCTCTATGGAAAAACCTGCGTGGCTGGAGAGGTTGTTCGCCCTCAGAAGAGTGGTAAGGGTTAACAAACGGTAAAAACTGTCCATCGGTGGAAGGGATCCTTCCTCAGTGAGTCACTACTGTCAGCTCCCGAAGGTAAGACTGGGTGAGGCTGCGGAGCTCCTCCAAGGCATAGTCCTCGGGCATAGGCAGCCGTCCGATGTGGGGAGCGAGCAGGCGAAGCGGGACGCGCTGCAGGTCGGGCGTGGAGTCAGGGATGGGCTCTGGGGCATGCTGCAGGCTGAGGACCACCCGCAGCAGGTTAGCGATGCGCTTGGCCATATCTGGAAAGAGGAAAAAGAGGAGTGTTTCTGCGTGCCCCGGAGCGGGAGCTAGCACACAAGAGCACTCGAGCTCACCCTGTGGATGGTGAACTCGAACAGGGACTCAACAGGAGATTCTGGAGCAAAGGGGTGGTGGAACCACGTCCTCAACTCCAGCAGTGAATCTCCTCTCTCCAAACAGACTTCCTCTGCCAGTGTAATCAAAATTTGGCCTTATTCCTTAGCCCAGACTGTTTTCTGCAGTATGGTCACGCTTTATTTGGCACTGTAAAACTCAGTATGGACAAGAATTTACGGCTAATCAAGAGGCCAGATACTGGGTGCCACATCAACCAGGCAACATGAACTGCCTGAAATGGTGACCAAGTACAGTAACTCCTGGAGCGACACGCGGCTCAGCTTGCCAACCACAGCCTTCCTTCTCAGCAGTGCCAAGGCACAGACACAGCCCAGCCCAGCCGGCACGCTGGCTTTCCCAGTGGGCTGCTAGATATTGATGTCATCTTACCCGACTGAGCCAGGCGGTCCTTTGCGTTGTGGCACTGGATCTGATCTATCCTGTTGCACAGCGACGTCACTTTGGTATGTAACCGCTCCAGCTCGTAGGTGGAACAATCCAGCTGAAAGCAAACAAGAGAGTCACGCTCTGAGTCACCCACAGCCTCTCTAACTAACTGTGAATTTTGTTCCTTCTCTTATCTCACTGTCATGCTCCATAGAGCGTGTCTGCAGGGCAGAGCCCATGTCTTATTTTGACAGTATCTACCAAATCTCTCTGTATTTTCAGAGATGCACCATATTCTGTTTGCTAGTGCCTGCCAAAGGGAAACACTAACATTAGCACTACACAGTAAAAGGCTATTCTAAAAGTGAGACTCTGTATGAGCTTTCAAACTGTAGGAAAAACCTCACAATTGTTTTAGTTTGTTACCTGCTGAATCCTATCAAGCATCTCGATAACACGGATGTAATCTAGGTAGACCAGCCCCGCCATCTCCCAGTCCTGGATGAGTGCACTGCGCTCTGGAGGGGCAAGATCTTCCAGGAATCCTTTCAGGTACTTGTAGTTTTCGTTAATAATAGCATCTGAAGAGAACAAACATGTTAGTAACAGAGCAGAGGCGTTTCTCACAAGTCAGGAACACTGGCTGTTAAAGAAAAAGCAATTAACGGACTGTACTCTGTCAGTTTTGTAATTCCTTGATGCTACCAGTCATGGCCTGAAACACTTACTTGATTTATGACCTACAGAAAGGCAAGTCTAAGGCTATTTCCTAGAGCAAGGACACCCGTAGGACCGGGGCTCCAGGAATGCTCCCTCTGGCACAAAAGGTGGATGCACAGGTGGTTAAGCACTACCCTTCTCATGTGTTTGCAGAACCATCATGCCAGGTATCAAGTGAGAGCTGTTTTGAAACAGCCAGCCGCTCTCTACTGACCCTG
The DNA here is from genome assembly GCF_028858705.1 of Grus americana. Lineage (NCBI taxonomy): Eukaryota > Metazoa > Chordata > Aves > Gruiformes > Gruidae > Grus > Grus americana. Next base: position 4,603 of record NW_026561353.1, on the reverse strand, counting down.
TTGCTACAAACACAGCCCTACTCCTTCACATTACTGAACACCCAATGACTTCGGTTCCTTCTGGGTTTGTGTGCTGCTCAAAAGACAAAATGACAGAAGTTAGGGAAGCAGACTGACCTGAGGCCAAGTGCCTGACAACCAGCTTGTGACACTCGTTCCAGTGCCCAGCCTTGAACAAGAAGAGGGCTTCTTTATGCTTGTCACCCTCCATCCTTGCTCGAACTGCCTTTGCTTCGTGAATCCACTCTGGGGGGACGCAGAGCCTTCGTGTCAGAAAAGTCTCCTTGGCCCAAGACTCCGGTGTCTCTGAGAGGACGCAGTGCCGATTTAAGAGTTCACGCACTGCCTTCTCCCGTATGCTGGGGGAAGAGAGGGCGAGGCGTTAGTCCAACAAGCAATCCTTCGTATCACATCATCACAAGACACACTTCAATACAAGGAGCCAAGGACTGAATGAGGCAGCAGAGAATTGCATTAATACTTCTTGGCAATAGCACAGGCACCGGCATAACAGACGGCAAAAGCCAGCCTCACTGGGTCTTAAACAGTCTCACCGCAGGATATTAGAAAAATTCTAAAATCAGTTGAATTCCTTCAGTGCAGGTTAACCACTAAGAAAGAAGCCATCACTAGTGTTTTGTACCACTTAAATGTTTTTAAACTCACAACATTTAAGTACGATCCAGGCCCCTAAAAGTAATACACAGGCTCTCTTTGAAGTCATCGGCTGGAAAAAAATTCTATTGCAATGCGTTAATGGTAGCTGTACCCATGAACAGCAAGACACGCCTTTCCACAAAGGAGGTATTATTTACAAGTTTAAGACAATATTTTGTTAAACCTGTACTTCACAACAGAAGCCAAATACGCATTTGGGTGATTCCCAAGCTCTCCTTACAAACACCCTTGCTTCTGTTCAGTTCCAACTGGAAGTTACAATAGTTTGCATTAATAATGTTTTCAGGACAAATTCTGGAATGCAGTAAGCGTGCTGAGCCACAGCCCAGATACCCAGCTCCAGGCTGTCACGGTGACTAATGAGATCTGTTCTGTAGCACGGTTCACGAGTTACAGTCATTACAATACAATGCTATTTAACACCTAACAAGACATTTAACTAAGCAGAATTATTCATGGCACTGTCATCTCAGCACACAATTTTTACAAGTGCATGAAGTTCTCCAGCTGTGCAGAGAAGCCACAACAATTCCGGTACCCATAGCAGGTCTACAAAACAGACAACACATTATTTTCAAGGCAAAAAAAGTCTTTTACTCACTGTGTGTCAGGCTCGTGCAGCAGTATAAAAACGGCCCATTCCCAAAGCCCTTCGCTTTCGAGCTGGGCAGCGTAGCTAGTATTCAGCACCCCTCGACTCTGCTTGAATAGGTGGGAATAGTTCAGGGTTCTGAGCACTTCCCACAGGTGCCAGCTGAGACGGTAGTCCAGAGGGTCAGATGTTATGCTCCTGGGATCAAGGAGCTGGTCAAGATCATAGTGCCTGCAGGGAAAGATATTTGCAACATAAACAGCTAATTGTGTCCACATAAAATCAGAAATCAGTGCTGCTTAGTTCCTTCATCCACTCCAATTATTCCATGTGTGTGATTTACATGGGGGTGGGTTTTTGGTTTGGTTTTAAAAAAAAAAAAAAAGATAGGAGCAACTTAAAATCCTTTTGCTCTTCTTTCGAGTCTGCATCCAGACTGCCACAACCTTTTCTTTTGTACATGCTCCTCCAGCAGAATTCTCAACGCCTTCAAAAGAGGCAGCTATGGTGAGGCACGATTACCGCACTCTTCAGACACAGAAAATAGATAAGAAAACCCCCCACAACTGTGTTCCAAAGCCTGACTTTCATCATCTATACCCTCACCACATCCTGTAAGGGTGTGCATGCAAGGCAGATTTCTGACTACCGTAAGTGGTTCAGTAAACACTGAAGCTGATTTCACACCCCTGGTTTGGGAATTCAACGTCACTGACTGATCAAGTTTTTTCTAAATAGTTCTTGAACTATTTACCCATTTACCTGTCACTGTAGAGCTTTAACAAATGGAAACAGACATCTCTCAGAGGTCTTCCTGCATTATCATCATCTTCAATTACACAGCCAGAATCTTCTAGGTAAGGAGGCAGAGGACAGCAGGCATATTTTTCACACTCTGGTGTGTTCTAAAGAAATAGTTTTAACAGTAAGTTTAAAGATAGTACTCTGAACAAAATTGCACTCCAAACTCGACACAGCTCAGCAGGCTCATGAGCACGCTTTCTGCTTCAAAGTAGAAGGTGCACCCTACTGCACCCGCAGTTAAAACTTACACAGCACCTATACGTGAACACAACTAAAAAGAAAAAACCTAACCCCAAAATGCTTAATCTCGTCTCACACTGAGCTCTGAAAAGCCAGTGTGTGGGGTACAGTCAGTTCTCACATACATGCAGCCTGTATTCCTCAGTGTTTTTGTAGCTGGAAAAACACATGTGACTTGATGGCATGAAATACGGTGCATCCCTGCGAGCCACCTCTCCCTCTACCGAGCCTGCACAGCCAGGCGAGCAGCACTGAACACACTGAGTTGACAAGACCGATTTTACAGGGCACTGAACTGCAGAAGTGTTGTCTTTCATACCATTTAACCAGCCCAGGTCACCAAAATCCTCCTGACATGTTCACTGCTGGTGAAAACACCAGCTCTGGGTTCAGAAGAGTATTTCACATCCTGCTGGTTTCCAGTTGTCAGCCCTCTGACATGAAGTTCTGGAAACGAGCTGTATCCACTTTTCCTCCACGCCATCGGGCTGCAGTGAGACCACCCCCACGTTCTAACCTAGTAGCATTACCTGAAGTTCAATCTATGACAAAACCAAAGCTTAGCATTCTGAAGCCATGAACACGTGACAGTGACGTACTACGTACAAAGGTAACACTAAATATTCCTGCAGCATTAAGCACACGTCAGTCAGAAGTTAGCCTGAGCACAGCGTCGCATCTAGTATCTCAGGCCTACGGACCAAGGGCCAAACTATCTTTAGTTAAATGATTAAATACTTTTGTCAATGGACCCCTTGGTCTTTCTGTACACAGAGGCTGACAGCTCTGCAGCCACAGACAAGGCTTTACATAATGCATGCAGCCACGCACTGCCTGTAGGACAGCTTCCACGTTTGCTGTGGAAACGGCAAGCGTAACAGGGCACATGGTTTGGCAAAGGCTATTTTAGAAGTCAGGCAGCTGAGTATTAACATCGCATTGGGAAAACAGGCTGGCTGCCTGGCTCAAACAGCCTTTTTCCTGCTGCTGGCCACTACCTATCTTCCTGATCATGTCAATCACCTGGAAACACTTGATCAGTGGGAGATAGGCTTCAAATAAGTCACTACCAGGACACCCTAAAGAGCAGGTCCAAAGCTTCTCAAGCGACTAGAATTACCAATGGGTTCCACCCCAGTGCTCTATTCCCATTCCAGTGGGGGAAGAAATGTTCCTATCTGAGCGAACTGCTGCAAAACCTCATCATTAAAGCTGGTGAAGGAACCCGATGCTGGGACAACTGAAATAACGAACCCATATGCAATTCCACACTCAGCACCTCCACAGCAATACTTGACAGCTCACAGAATTCTCAGTGCAGTGTTGGACAGTCAAAGGTACCAAGACAGACTTCCCTTCACCCAGGCGTGACTGACCTACCTGAAACGCCAACTCATACATGGCAAGTGCCTTGGAAATAGAAGCTGTTGGAGGAAGCAGGTACCAGAGGTGGACAGCCATGCAACGCTTCCAGTCCAGCAGGGAGCACACATTGATACTTATTCTCTCTGATAACTGCCACACCTAAAGAAACACATTATGAAGTTAAGTCAAACTTATCACACAATGGTCGGTACACACCAGGCATGCAACAGCATGAGGCTGCATTAGTAAAAAACCCAACAGGTCAACACATTGTACTCCTTTCCTGCTGCGTACCACATGGTGTGGTTGAGCGTTACAGCTGAAACCTACTGCCGTCACAGAACCCCAGACCTGTGGGAGCTGGAAGGGACCTCTGGAGATCATCCAGTCCAGCCCCCTGCCAAAGCAGGATCACCCAGAGCAGGTTGCACAGGATGGCGTCCAGGCGGGTTTGGAATCTCTCCAGAGAAGGAGACTCACACACCTCTCTGGGCAGCCTGTCCCAGGGCTCGGTCACCCGCAGAGGGAAGAAGTTTTTCCTCGTGCTCAGGTGGAACTTCCTGTGTTCCAGTTGGTGCCCGTTGCCCCTTGTCCTGTCGCTGGGCACCACTGAGAAGAGTCTGGCCCCTTCCTCTTGACACCCACCCTTTAGATATTGATAAGTGTTGATCAGATCCCCTCTCAGGCTTCTCTTCTCCAGGCTAACCAGCCCCAGCTCTCTCAGCCCTTCCTTGTACGAGAGATGCTCCAGGCCCCTCATCATCCTTCTCTGCAGAGCTGCTTCCCAGCAGGTCAACCCCATAACTATCAAGTCGACAACAAAACAACATCTTTCCAGGCTTTCCTGCAAGCAGGGCAAAGATCCGCAGTCTCTCTTCCTGGATGAAGCAGTGTGGCTGCAGCCTGTGCCAGTCCACCAGCTGC